>NW_022170403.1:37783721-37784292 GCF_008802855.1 Photinus pyralis | reverse complement strand
AATTAAATTACTTTTAACGAAAGTAAACCAAGGGTCTTGTGTTTTTTCGGAGCAAACTTGTACATTGGTATCCGTCGGTTTCAAGACTAAAGACTGCGTACCTGAAAAACAATAGCGTCCTTTCTTATATCCTTAAGAACATGTGCAGCAATTTTCAAAGCGATCGGACGTTTCTAAACAATATCGTGCACATACGAATAGACAAACAGACAGAAATACAAAATTACAAATAAACAAAATAACAATAAAATGAGGTTCTTTTTAATGAATTATAGTATTAGCAAAAATAAATACAGAAATTAACCTACCTGTTCTATTTACAATTGTCAACGCTTTACAGACAAAATCACATGTGCTCGTAGCCTCCAAATTCGCGTCCTTTAGTTGATAGGCAACGGAGCCGTATGTTGTTAATGATAGGCCAATACCGATCCCTTGTTCAGCAGCTCCATACTTTTGTTCTGAACATAATCGTCGTTGTTCATCCCCGGACACCTGCGGCAGTCCCACCTGTCAGTCACGGTTCAAATCACATCGCTGCCGCTTTCTAACTAATTCTAACTAATGCACG
>NW_022170403.1:37783018-37783621 GCF_008802855.1 Photinus pyralis | reverse complement strand
AGCTGAAACAGCTTCGTAACAATATACATCACTAGTTATCAATGAAATCAAATATTAAGTTAGATATCAAAGCGATTAAATGTGAAGATTTCTAGGGAAATCTAGTGCATTAAAGGCACTTCCCATAGTCAACTATATGCAGGTGCGATAGGTGGATAAACCGTGTGAAGCGCGGTTTATCACACCGGTCTAGCGCCCTAATTGCTGCATTCATACGTAGACGTAATCGCGCATGTTTGGAATGTTTCGATCCAATCGTACGCGAATGAATGTGCATAATAATGAAGCCTATAGGTAACAAATATACAGTGCCTATAGGGTCTATTAGTGGTTACGTCATAATAGCCCGCGAAATTCGAATTGCAGGTCTTGGCTGTTTTACTGTGGGAAATATTGACCCCTATCGTCCTATCCATTAAGGGTCGCTTTTAAATAGGTATTCTTTATGGGCTTATACTGACCTTATGCGAATTAAATAAGCACATCGGCCCCCATATATTGAAACACTGATTACTTACATTTAAAACAGATCAATAAGCGTTAAATAAAATCCATTAATTGCGTTATATTTAAAAATTAAAGATATGTCTACCATCTTTACAC
>NW_022170403.1:37675024-37782918 GCF_008802855.1 Photinus pyralis | reverse complement strand
ACCCTTACGCTGCACCCTTACCAAATAGGGATGCATAATAATTCAACTTTCAACCCTTGCTAGTGGGGATATTTGAATCACTGTGAGATTGTAGGGCTTTCTAATATACGTTTGAAACAAAAAAATTATCTCACTTCAGTTCAGCATTCATATCCTTCAAATTTTACAAAAAAGTAGTGTATATCAAAGTTGTTGTGTAGAAATTTATGGTCTACATTTTCTGATAACAATATTTTTAGCGCATTTCCACAAAAAAAAAATGCGCTATTGTGGGCACTTTGTCCGTCCGTCCGTCCGTCCGCTAACTTTGCGACGTTACTAGTTTTTTATCTTAAGAGCTATTGTTCTACTTTTTTCGCTATTTGGTTCGTTATGGTGTCGAGTCTTGTACCAAGGAAGGAATTTTTTCTGTACCGCTTACAAAAAAAGTTATTGTAAAAAAAACAAAAAACCGTTTTTTACATGTTCCATAATTTTACACTTTTGCCGTTTATTAACGATCCTAGAGATCGTTTATAATTTTGCATTGCTATCTCTCGCCTGCCGGTTGATCTCTCCGTCTGTTCCTTTGTCTGTCTGTCCATCTATCTGTCCGTGTGAACGATAACTTTGTTTAGAAATGTTCGATCGCTTTTACATCTCCGTTAGTTATGAACTGAATTGCATGAAATTCAATATGGGCATAGCTTTAGCCATATAATACGCAATGCCAAAAGTTGAATCGAATCGATTCAAAATTCACAGTGCCCTTTTCGCATCTCGACCATTTGTAAACCGAATTGCAAACTTTTTTACTTATAAAAGTATTTGAATGAAATTTGATACATAGGCACTTGGAATAAAGGAAAATCAAACGCCAATTTCAAAATTTGGTTTTGCGCATGCGCAGTGCCAACTTTTTTATTTATGGAAGAATTTAAACGAAATTTGATACATAGGCACTTGGGATAAAGGAAAATCAAACGCCAATTTCAAAATTTGGTTTTGCGCATGCGCAGTGCCAAGTTTTTTATTTATGGTAGAATTTAAACGAAATTTGATACATAGGCATTTGGGATAAAGGAAAATCAAACGCCAATTTCAAAATTTGGTTTTGCGCATGCGCAGTGCCAAGTTTTTTATTTATGAAAGAATTTAAACGAAATTAGGCACTTGGGATAAAGGAAAATCAAACGCCAGTTTCAAAATTTTATTTTGCGCATGCGCAGTGCCAACTTTTTTATCTATGGAACTATTTAAGTGAAATGTGATACTTAGGCGCTTGGAACAAAGGAAAATCTAACATTAGTTTTAAAATTTAGGTTTGCGCATGCGCAGTTCCAACTTTCTTATTTAGAAAAGCATTGATATGAAATTCCTCTCATAAACTGAAATTAAAGTAGCACGTCAACAATGGATTGCCCATGTGCAACGCTAATGGATTGCCCATGTGCAACGCCATCTTTCATATTTGTGGCCGGATTTTTACGATTTTAACAGAAGTTGCATCTTACAAATGGGAAATGAATGCAAGTGGAAATGCGCTTTATGTAAATTATTTTTTAACTTGTTTTCTAAAGTGAACCATTAAAAAGATATGATTGAAAAACTAAGAAACCAACCAAATTTCAGGGGTTTTGGGGGCGGTACGGGGGAAGCACAAGGGGTCGGAGGTTGAAAATTTAGATTCTTAACCACCAGATGACTGTCTATGACATGCAAAAGAAATTGGAACTACTTCTTATTTTGCAAGTTAAAACCCTCTATTCCCTTGACTATAATTTAATAAGTAATAAACGCAAACAAAAATAAACAAGTTGTAAATCAGCATATGCATTATGAAAGCGCATTTTTGGTAATACCGATCAGTATTTTATTAGTGAAGTTTAAAATTATCTATGTCATTAGTAATCTAACTCAAAATAGATTAGGCCTGCACCTCTACCCTATAGCAGAAAGCTTTTAGTGAACATTTAAAGTCTAGCTCCTGTAATTGCTGAGATCTCAGCCGGACAGCCAGCCATAAAGAATGTAATAGCGTATGTTTTTCAAAAATGCGCTAAAATGCGTGTGACATCGCAGCAATGTGGGACCCAGACCGAGCTATTTGCGAGAGAACTTATCATAAACAAATTATCGATTATCGCGAATTAAATAGAATTATTATTTTAATAAAGGGCACGTACAATAGAAGGTTGTTATGTACGATATTTTCCCTCCTATGTAATAAATCCCATATTATGTGTGCAATTATCGGCTACCGCTGTAATTGAACGATATATTGTAGAAATCGAAAGAGCCCTGCGATAATTGCACAGTCCATATCCATGGCAACTGGCAACTCCTTTGGACACTTTGATAAGACACCAACAATTTATAAATAGGTAACGTCAGTTTGACAAGTAATGTTTGTTCGGGAAATATTCATATATAATACCATAAGTAGTCGAAGTATTGTCGAATATTTTTGAGGTGCTGTCACGAATGCTAGTAACTAGCATGAGTGGAGCAGCAGCTGAAAAATAATCTACAAATACTTCGACTACGAATGGTATTTGGAGGACTATTCAATGAATCAAAAGAAAAATTAAGCATAATTACCCACGCGAATGTATTTCCATGACAACAATAAACGTCAAAATAAATTATGGAAGTTGCTTTTCATTTTGCTATTGATTCTATTCGAACTTTTGTGCTCCAAGCTAATTCGTTATGAGTGATTAAATTAAAAGATGTGGTGATAAGTCGGTTGTCGAAATTGATTAACAAACTAAGAAGAATGTTCCGGTTAATACGACAAAATTTCGCGTCATTTCACTGGTGGAAGTTTGACAAATGTCATTGAATAATCGCATTGAATTGTCGCTGAAATACCACACGTGAAATTATCGCTGAAATACCACACGTGCAATTATCACTATAATTCGTTCCCATTGGCGCAGCAATTTGAAATCGAGACATTTCACTGGTTGAAATGTGACAAATTGAATAGTCCCCCAAATTACACTCGTGCATCAAAATAAACCTGATAATTTTTTATTCAAGCATGTTGTCCGTAAAAAACTGCAATCGGTCATTTTCATATTTTGTTAAAAGATTCGCCAAAATATGAAAATAAACTCATGCAGTTTTTAGACATGCTTTCAAAAAAATTATCGGTAATTTTGATCACTTGTGCAATTACCTACGATAATTTATTAGAGTGTAACTGTACCTGCGTATAAGTCAGACGAATTGGGATGTAGCGATTATTCCTTTTGTGAGTTGAGGTAAATTTTGCGACCGCCAGTTCGGTGATCTTATATTTCAACGTCACTTAATTAATTTATATACAGAGTGTCACATTAATCTTGAGACAGTCATTACTGAGGAAACTAGCGGGGATTTCAAAAAATGATTTATACAAAATATTCTTCATACAGACGGGCTCATTTTCACATAACTGTGCTTAAGGAATTAAGTGTAGGGCAACTTATTTTTTTTCAAATAGAAGCCTATACTTTTGACTGAATATACCTTCACCAATGTCAAAACAAAATTTCTGTTCTCTATAGGGTCGTATTCTGTGAGCGTGAACTTGTTACTGCTATACATTCGTCTTCTTACATTCCGTGTGTCCTATATTTATTTTGAATTTTTATTCTTAACGTGTCAATAATTGTTACTGCAATCGCACTTACAAATATAATATGATATGATAAAAGCGCGATTTTTGGTTTGAGCTAGGAAGCTATTCTGTCAAGAATTTGACACATTTTTCTTAAATATGATCGGCAAGAAATTTTAAAGGCCAGATTGTTGATGGTTCTAATTGCGTGTTGCGCCATACAAAGAGCTTAAATAATTAAAAGCACTATAATTTTTTTCTTTTGAAAGGCACTGTATAAGTTTTGGAACTGGGAGTGGTTTTGGATTCTGGGAATCATGTTTGGTTAAGAAATTACTACCTTCATTTTCCAAAAGTGCTACTACAACAATTGCAATAGGCCGATTTTGTATACAAAATCTATACCTAAAAACCTAACCCCTCACGACTTCAGCTGTATTTCTATTGTAACAATAGCCACACTACAAGATATCAGGATTAAAATACTCCCTTTAGTCCTTTGGTATTATGACATGCGTCAACTATTTGGTTATGCCTATCCCAATTGACCCAATACCTAAAAATTAGCTATTGAAGTTAAACAAATTTTTATTACGGTAAATCTGACTCATTGTTTCGCTATAATTCCTATAATATACATAACATTTTAAGTTTATTCTTTATTTAAAAATTTTTCGAAGGAATAAATGTACTTATTTACACAATAAGGGACCGTAAAAATTTGTTAAATTTTCATTGTCTGTGCATTTTATTGTTTCCTTTAAATTGGATTGATTCAGGAATTTATGTAACGTGTTTATAGACGGAATTAAAAAAATGGCGACGGTAACAAGTTAAATTGAAAATTCGCCGAATCAAACGATTACTTCAAACCGAACCGGCACCGCCTCTTATATCTCTGGCAAGACCACCTCGAGAATGAAATTATAGGTAAGAAAACCCACGAGTACAATGGACAAATATTTAGGATTTTGCATCCACTTAAATATTGCAGAACCGGCTTGATGGGATTTTTAGTAATAGACATTGCAAAACATTGCCGATAAATGTTACCAATATTTATAAATCACGGTTGAGTGACATTATCTGCTTTTACAAATTAAATATGCAAATAAGAACCATAAACAAAACACGTGATACTAATCTATACGTAAAGTAGTACCAAATGACTAACAAAAATATTATATTACAAAAGCAAAGTACATAAATTTTAAATGCGCCAATAAGAAGGTACAACAAACAATTTTAGAAAATGTTGCCACTAACACTTTTCCAAACAGAACATTCGGTTGGAGTTCTGATCTACCGTTACTTCAACCAAAACCCTTTACAAATTACTTACACAGCATATAATTAAGAAACTATCTTATACACGTCAGTCAACCTGAAAATGAAATTAATTTTAGTATCCTGTTAATTAATCGACTGCAGTTTATCACATTACCTCATCAAGGAAATCAATTAATCAAAAATTAATTCCTATACTATTAATATTTATCATATCCAGCTATACAAACGTTTTTGCTTTCATGTCGATCTTAATAACAGTACTTTAGCTATTTACTATAAAATATAAAAAGGTATATGTATAACAGATTTGATAGCTATAGGTTACAGCTTACGATCATTAATCTTTGTAAATAATAGCTTCTTATCTACACTTTTTTTCAAAATTGGAATACTTTTAGCCTAATATACCGGAAGTTTGAAACGAAAAAGAATTACTCACTATATACTGAACAGACCTAAAAAGCTCACGATTCCATCTGCCTTTAACGATTAGTTAATAAATAAGGAGAATAACAGTCATGCAGTTGGTGACAATGTAAATAAATACGTATAAATAATTGAGCAGCCCGCGGGTACATTAATACAATGGCCTGGGAATTAGTATTTGCCTACCTGCCCATTATCACATTATTTATTACATCTTTGCCCTGCCCCCTTCTTAATTCAGAGTGTATGCTTCGTATGTATTAATGGTAAAATTTTGAGATCGGCCTCTTTGAGAGTTGGTTAATTGTTCATTCCTTTTACAAGAAAGCGGCGACAGACGGGTAAATTACTATAGGTACCTTATTTAAATTTACCCAAGAGAGATCAAGTACCACGTAAAAAGGTAATGTTTTATTTATTCAATAAAATTAGATTGTCCGAATAAATCTGAATCTTAAGCCATAAATTTGGTACAGCTGGACGAACGCTTAAGAGACATTTACAAGACAATCGTGGCCGTTTTACAATGCTAATGTGATAGGGAATATAAAGAACGAAAGTGCATTTGCGAAACCTACGAAATTTGCAATTCTTACATTATATTTTTGTCATATTCCGATCGTTTCGCCTCACATTTAGCGGGAGTTGATTAACCTTACTCAGCTCCAACAAAATCCGTCGTGATTGTTGCAATACTTACCCCATGGTCGATCATTCATTCTGCAGTACAATCTTTTCGCGTGATCGTACGTCTTCTCTACTACAAGGTTACTGTTCAACTCTCTTTGGCAATTTGTTACAGGGTAATCTGACATATATTCTTTTCCAGATACACTCCGCTACACGGTTGACCACCTTTCCAATCGCACCTTTTCTTGTTCTCAATGAAATAACTATTCTCATTTATTAAATCCAATTCACCTATTTGCTTACAAGTTTTATTAATAATAATTGGAGGCCTCTAAAGGATATCTAACATGCAGAAATACTGTTACCTCACTTTGTGGATGTTGAGAGCATTAAAAAATTTGCTACTTTCAGGACACGTTCAGAAATATATCAGAATGTCACTCTGGGAAATGGTCTTTGTTGCGTCAAAAAGCTCTTGTCCTTTAAAAGAAGAGGGCGAATTAATACTTTAAAATTTCAACTCCGTTAAGTAATTATTAGGAGGGTTTTGTTTTGCTATGTTAATTTCAAACGAGCATTAAAACCGGCAATAAGGTCGTGCAGTTTAAGAAAAATATCAACTTGATAACCGATTTCCCCGTTTACATTCCAAGGAACAAAAGAGCATTGCTGGACTGCCGAATTTGAAGATTTCATTCCGACTATTTGGATAAGTACAATTAACTGTTATTAGTTGAATTAGTTACAGATAACAGCCTCCGATTAAGTCGAAATTAAACCCGTTAGATACATCTAACAAAAAAACTTGAATTCCGTATTTTTAAAACGTCTGGAATGGACGTGATTAATTTTCGAGGGTTATCATAATAATAATAATAATAAACTTTATTATCCCAAGAGTGATAACACCAATTATAGGTCAATATTAGTGACAAACAGTCCGAGACTATAGCAGTATTAACATACTTAAGTGACAGTTATCGCAAGGACACGCCGTCGAGCAAGGTAAACCGTTGTTCCCTCCATGGTACCTATAGCCGAATTTTATAAAAGGTAAAACCATTGTCTAGAGGAGATCTTTTTGCCTTCTGCATCTTTTCAAGCTACGTTTTGCAAGTACCATAATTGTTGAGCTTTTCCGTAATTTAGTTTAATTACAAAGTAAGCTTATTTTTACTTTCTGTTACTTTCCATTAATTATAAGGAGGGGCTTTCGGGTATTTGCTTTCCTGTAGATTAGTAGATACCGCTACCGAAGCCGATTATTTATTGTTTATTGTGCGCTTTAATTTTGTTTTAGGCATTTACCAGTAGCCGGCCGCCGCTTGCCGTTTAATCCTGTTGACTTTGGCCGAGGCTCCCGAGACCGATCTCCCACACCGCTACCACCGACCTTGACCAGGGGCGAGGCAGTACCCTTGGACGCGCTTAGATCCGTCCGTCCATCCGTTCCGTCGACAGAATACATAGGCTGCCGTCGACTGCCACTACTTTCTTCCGCTCACATGATTTAGTGATTATAATTTGTACATTTACATATTTAATAATAATAATAATAATAATAATAATAATAATAATAATAATAATAATGAAGAGACCTTTGTGCCTGCTTCTCAACCGCTTGTGGATGGGACCAGCGCAAAGGATACCTCCAAAAGACGTATGAAATGGGACGAAGGGATGAATCGCTTCATTTTCGGTACGTATCTGGAGATTACGAAGATGGAAACGGACAGGACAGCATACAGAGGTAAACTATATCACGCGTTCATTACACAATACCCACATTTAGCACACTTGACAGAACAACGCATTGCAGACCAACGTAGAGTTATCATTAAAAATACACTCCTTACATTAGACACACAGGAACAAATCAGGCACGAAATTGAAGCACTACTCAACACAAACAACACACTCATCGTACAAGTACAACAAATGATACAACATATACTACAATCAGAGATTCACCTCTGAAGCAAACCACATTATCACAACCCATTAGTATTCAACCCAAACGCAAAAGCCTAAACAGCACTTTAGACTCACAACATGACACACAACATACTGTAATATTTCCAAACTTAACTCAACCAACCACACAAACACAACTTCCTGAACAAACAAACGCAATAAATACAAGTAACGCAACACGCACTACAAAGACGCCCTCACCCACACGACCTAGCACAGCTGAAAAACACAATACTCTTTCTTCTCAGAAACACACCACGTTATCACAAACACAACCCACTCGTACTCAACCCAAACGCAACAACCTTAACACAGGCTCACAAAATACTGTAATGTCTCCACCAATAACCCATGCAACAACAGAAATACAACTTCAAGAACAAAGAAACACCATAAATACAAGTAACGCAACATGCACTACAAAGACAGGTCCATCCAATAAAGTTACACGCCCTAGCACATTTAAAAAACACAAAACTCCTTCTTCACAGAAACACACCACATTTTCACAACCCACTCGTATTCAACCGAAACGCAAAAACCTTAACAGAACTACAGGCTCACAACATACTAAAATATCTCCACCTAAAACCCAAGCAACTTCACAAATACAACCTCAAGAACAAAGAAACATCATAAATACAAGTAACGCAACATGCACTACAAAGACAGGTCCACCCAATAAAGTTACACGCCCTAGCACAATTAAAAAACACATAACTCCTTCTTCACCGAAGCACACCACGTTATCACAACCCACTCGTATTCAACCCAAACGCAAAAACCTATACAGCACTACTAGCTCACAAAATACTGTAATATCTCCATCAATAACCCAAGCAACCTCACAAATACAACCTCAAGAACAAAGAAACACCATAAACACAAGTAACGCAACATGTACTACAAAGACAGGTCCATCCAATAAAGTTACACGCCCTAGCACAGTTAAAAAACACAATACTCCTTCTCAGAAACAACCCACTCGTATACAACCGAAACGCAAAAACCTTAACAGCACTACTAGGCTCACAAAATACTGCAATATCTCCACCAAAAACCCAAGCAACCTCACAAATACGACCTCAGGAACAAAGAAACACCATAAATACAATTAAAAAACACAAAACTCCTTCTTCACAGAAGCACACCACGTTATCACAACCCACTCGTATTCAACCCAAACGCAAAGCCAAAGAAACACTTACACAATAAACTCCATTTAATAAAATTACAGGAATTATAATAATGATTTTTTTGTTTTGTTTTCCTCTTTCCTGATAGCGTTGGCTATTGTGCCCATCAATAGGTATGTTGGTAAGTACGAATTACATTATCCCTAGATGTCCAATGTACGTGTGATTTTTTTTTATTTTTTTTTTATTTTTTTTTTTTAATTAAGGACCCTACATAACTTCACCAGACACAGACACAGACACTAATCGTTACTTGATTTTAATCCGTGCGATTAGTTAACCAGGCTAGACCTGAGTTCTCACAAGAAACACCGATAATAATAATAATAATAATAATAATAATATATTTTCATGCATTGTACATCTACTTACAATCGTCATAAATCGAATCTGTATATGTATAACTAATAATTATGATAGGTTATCCTTACTGTAATTAATAAATTCCTGAACAGAGTAAAAAGCATTTGCAATTAAGAACTTTCTTAGTTTGTCTTTGTATGATGTAAAATCACTTTACTTGATTTTGTCAGGTAAACAGTTAAACAGTTTGTAAATAGTAATATGGGGACCATTTTGGGATTTAGTCAACCTGCAGAAGGGTACACGTAAAAAAGTTTTCTGTCTTGTTTCTTGTATCATAACTAACTATGAACATCACGTTGCGTTATAAAAGTATGCGCGTTCGACTTGGCATGGCATAAACCTGCTAAAATATACACACACGGTAATGTTAGAATGTTTAATGTCTTGAAGGTATTTCGGCAGTCATCCCGATACCTCACATTGGCGACGATCCTGATCGCACGACGCTGTAGCTTGAAGACATACTTCGCTTGCGAGCAGTTTCCCCAAGACAGTATGGCGTAGGACAGTAGGCTATGACACAGTACATGGTAGGAGGTTAACAATACTGTCTGTGATACGTTGTTAGCCAGTTTACGTAGCACAAATATATTTGTGTTCAGTTTGGCGGATTATATAGTTGATGTGAGAATCGAACGATAATTTGGGATCCAAGTACACTCCATTCACACAATCAGGGTTGGGTAAATCAAGGTGTTTAAGTGAAAGCACCATGTTCTCCGTTTTTGTTTCGTTAATGGTTAGTTCATTCCATTCGCTCCACTGTTTAGCCATACTCAGGCTACAATTTGCTTGAGACAACAGATTAACAATGTTATCATCCTCAAGTAGTAAAGTAGCATCATCGGCGTAGAGTAGACACTTTGTGTTGGTAGAAATTACATATGGAAGGTCATTTATATATATTAAAAAAAGTAGTGGACCCAGTATGCTCCCTTGAGGCACTCCTCTTGCTAGTGAAACCGTTTCAGAATATGTTCCGTTAATTCGGACACGTTGTTGTCTATTGATAGGTATTTATTTTTCTTGTAAATTAAATTATAATCATATTCGGCTAATGATTATTTCCATTTGTGGGCGGACTTACTACTGGCGTTCGTCGCATTTTTTAGCGCATTTTCTAAGGAAGTTGGGTGCACTATTGCAGCCAATTTCTCTACCCGTCCGTATGTCCGAGGCCTTAACTACTCCTACAGTTTTCAAGATATTAAGTTCGTTCTTTTTGCATTCGGTAGCATATAGTTCTAGCACCTGGGCCACGGACAATCTTGACAATTAAACTGCGCAATGTCAACTTCCTTATTTATTAATATATTTTGTTGAAATTTTAACCACAGATGCTTCTGTTAAAGGCAAACATAACTGATATTGCAAAAATTAGATGTGCGCATGCGCAGTCAGTGCCAACTTCTTTATTTATGAAGATATTTCTTTGAACTTATAACCATAGATTATTATAATAAATTATTATAATAAATTATTATTATAGTAAAGAAAAACATATCACATGTAGTAAAAATCGATAACCACAATACTACAAATGTCATTAGGAAAACCAAACATATCGCATATAGTAAAAATCAAATCCACGCATGCGCAGACTGCAAAATGTCAACTAACAACGATTAGTCGCCACCTCCGCTATCCTTGCGACAGTTTCATAGCGTATTTTTCATGAAAAATCTCAGCACTCACACCTCGTAGAAATCTGCGGGTGTTTCCTGTTTAATAAGTTAACGGAGGAAAAAAGAAAATAATGCCAAATAAATTTCGGATTCTGGGCAAGCCCATCCCAACTTGGATATTTACTAAGATTTGTTAACGAATACATATACTTTCCATAAGTGAAACCAGTGAACATACTATGACATGGATTTGCGCACATGCAGATGTGCAAAACTAACTTTGATATTTATGGAGCGATTTTTATGGAATTTTGATATATATCCTTCAAATCAAATCAAATGGATATTATGCAATATAATAATGTCGGGTTTCAAATGCGAATATCTCGAGAACGGAATGCCGTGGATACTCACGAAAAGAAAAGTGAAGATCTTGACAAAACGCATTTGTTGATAGGATCAAACTTCAAATGCATCTTTTAGAGATGTATATATTTAACGGCACCACATTCGGCCTGGTCAGATCACCAGTAAGGGAGATATGTCTGGATTGATTATTTTCATGTTCAAAAACACCCAGACACCAAAATAAAATTCTTGGAACGAAATTGGAAAGGATGTGGCCAAAACCTAACAAAACGCGTCATACTCATCTTTGCATGTAGTGAAACAATAAATGAAACATAGAGGCTTAGCATTGGAAAAATTTTGCTATCAACCACATATGTTTTTGAACTGCTACTTCCTGTATAAATGTTTAAATTACAAAAAAAATTTTTAATTAACAACTAATTAACGGCAAATTGTAGGGAAATAATAGAAATGCAATATGTTCCAAGAAATCCTATTAATATACGTAAACCTAGACAACGAATTACAGATCCCTATCCAATAATTTATATGGTAAACGTAAACGTAATTATTATAAATAAACACTCTCCTTGAGAAAAACGAGCAAACCACTTCAACAAAATTCAGGACTTTGCGTCGGGCCATGACAATTATTTGCTCATTTGTATCATTTTTGTTGGTCGCGTTCGCTTATTTTAAATACCAACCTACACGTAAAGCTTAACGATCGAAATTTACGTCGCAGATATAACAACATAAAACGTTACCTTACTTTTTTCATTACACAAAGGGGTCGAAACGGTGGTTAAAGCAATTCATAATAATATAGGTAGGTAAATTGGGAGTGGTAAGCAATATGACTATACTTAGTTTGGGTCGGTCTTACGGGTAGCAGTTTACATACATTAGATGCCGTAAATAAGTTGGAATGCATTTTCAAATGAAATAAAAACCAATTTTAACTTTTCAGGTAACATTTTATTCCTTCAATTATCATAAATATGTCTTTGTTGATGTTCCTTAACGTAAAACTTAATTTCTCAAAGTGAACGAGGTTGGTGTTTTCTTTGAATACTGCCAAAGTAAAGCTGCCATAACTTAGCGTTCTTAAGATATTCAACCAGCTATTTAAATTGAGCAGTTAGGTATATCGTTCAATTCATATACAATTTCAGGATCGCTATTTTCTGTAGTTCGATTTCTTTTGAAAAAGACGCGATTCCAAAGGAATGTCTACTAGATTAGGTAGGATGAGTGTCTGGAAAAGTTATTCATTTATGATTTACAACAGTCATTGCAAAAACACCAATCAAAAACTATACGCAGTAAGATCCTCAGATGGTACAACCGTCACTGCCAAATTGTAGTAATCAAGTAACATTGTTGCGAACCGGTTGGGAAATTTAATCCAACGAACCATAGTACCAACAAGGAGTAATTTGTCATTTCTTTTCAACGCGAAACTTAATTCATAGTAATATAATAAGGAGGAAAAACGTATAGATGAGAGTAATGTTAAATTACGATTCTTTGTAAGTATGCCGCATCGGCATACATGTACCACAAACCACACGTTTTCATGATTACCCTATTGAAGAATAAACATGTTATTATAACAAAACAGAGAGGCCGTCGCTTATCGAATGAATATTAATAACTTAGCAGCTTGTTTCGAATGTAGCTCCTGTCTATTGTTTTATTCTAGTAATTATAAGCCACACCTCTAGCTGACATGTAATTTAGAAGTGGCTGCATTTCGAATTCAAATATTAAATTACAAAAACTATATAATTATATAAGTAAATAGCATCGATGTACATAATATGCATATTTTTACCTGCGACCAAATATAAAGGTACACAACTCTCGCTAAATAACTGAATTAATTTCCACGCAAGACTGCATTTACATACATGATAGTTCTAGCTAGATCCACCGCATTTATACAATTATTAAAAGAACCATTTACTCGGTGCTATCGTAATTTCTAACCCCTAACATCAGTTATGATCACTAATATAGTACATACCACTTTTCCAACGATGTGTTGCAAGACCTATGTTGCCATTTAAAAAAAAACAAAATGGCGGCCGTGTCAAAAAACCATACCTATGGGACAAAAATTTTCTTTTCATGCTAGAATATGCACAAACACATCTTATTTAAGGCATAAAACTTTCAAACCGATATCTCCAACCGTTTTCAAACCAGCGCTTTGGTTCCATCTTTATCTGTATATGAACCCAAGATACTTCGTACGTTCGTTTTCTTTTCTTTATCAAAATTCGGTCGCTACAGGAAAATGGTCCTTTTGAAGATTGAAAATTATAAAAAATTATTTGCGATCGTCAATGACACAAGAACGGTTAACAAATCTTGCATTATAGCAATAGAAATTTAGTGAACAATATTAGTTTAAGAGGCATCAGGACTCCGTATATTAAATGCCTAAACATCTTTACGTTGTCCCTATAAATTTAAAGTATGACAAAGGTATTTTACTGATGTGTTGATTGATATCGATTCAGCAAGAATGCCGCCGTGCTTCTCTAATGCCATTTTTTTAAAAACAAGCGAGAAAACAAAATATACGGCGTTAAAGTTGCGACATTTTAGTGATTTTTAATGATCAATTTCTTCTTAAAAAAGCAAAAAATGAAAATTTTACCATTAGAGAAGCATACATTAGCTCTTTATTTATTAGTATATTGAACAACATAATTAAAAAAACAGTCAGTTTTTGTAATTTTATGGGGAGAACGGAAGCACTGTTTTGCCAATATTTAACTCTGTATCTTAGCGTCACATTACGGCAAATTACCGAACTTTCATATAGACAGAGAAACTTGTGAGACAAATGCATTCATGGGAGGTGCTAAATTTGCAAGGAAATTTTCTTATCTTTTAACTGTGATTTTGTGTGTCGGAAACTTTTCGCTCACTTCATTTGCGTCCTAGGCAATTATTACATGGGACACAAATGTGAGACAATTCCGTCCAACGATAAAATTGTACCTCAAAACAAAGTAGCATTGCAATTATTCGAAATTTATCGTTGGTTAGCACAATTTTGAACCCTTAAATTAACAACAATTTTTATTAAAAGTAAACAGTATTTTTGTTCTTCAGAATTAATGTGCCTAATTTGCACAAAGGTATAGGTATGTAATTAAGGTTGGTCTTTCCGTCAGAATGTTTGCAATTTTTTTGCTACATTTCGTAGAACATTCAAATTTATTTATAGTACGTCTCAGCATTAGGAGTAATAAACCACTCGGCCCACGAAAGAGTATAATTATTTTTACATAGAAGTAGCGCCGTAGCGGATAACAAATATTTTCCACCAAACATGAGGTATTTGAAGTGAGAAATTAAAAGTGTGCAGCATCCAATGTATGGGGATGGTACCGATTTCGGAAATACATGCTGGGGACGTGAGCAGTCACAGGCGTGCGCTGGTATATTTTCGTTATTTCTTAATTCTTTATATAATTACTGCGATTTACAATATATTGTATACTAGTCCAGTCAATCCATTCCGTTTCCCCATAAAAACCTTCATATAAAATTTCTGTCAATCAAAAAATAACTGAGTAGATATTCTGCTGATTAATATACCAAGAAATGGATCTGCGAAAATGACCGCTAATCTTGTAAATTTATTAAAAACGATTGAAAATTCACAACACAATGCTTCGAACACTGATAGTTGCACTTTAGCTCGAGGTAAATACCATTTTGTAGAGAAATTAATTGTTTTTAAATTTGATGTGGGAATCTGTCATACATCCCTCTTTTTATGTTAAAAATTGTGGAAACTTTCCATTAGTTTCCAACCCCGATTACACCATAAAGCGTCAGGGTCGACCCAGTCTAACCGTCAACAAATTAGTGACAAGCTGAAATTTGGTAAATAACTTGATTTTGGAGTCCTTAAAATATCACCAAACCCCATAAGTGAACCGCCGTGTCTGTCACCTCCAAACAATCCTTGAAAGGGATGAAAATCGGACTTTTTTTAGTTTTTTTTTTTAATATCTTGAAAACAACGCTATTTGCGAAAGAATGTGAACATAGACGAATGAAAGCGTATACCTATAGGTATGGTGCTGAAGAAGATGGTGGCGAAGTTATAATGTTAATTTTGGCATTTTAAAAAATAAATCTAATTATTTATTTTTTTGTGAAATCTAGAGAAATTTCTCAAAAATATTTAGGTAAAAACATTCATCTCGTGCCTATTTTCATGAAATAAAAATCATAACAGTGGACTTAAGTACTTAAGTACCTACTAATTTTTTATGTCATCCATTTTTAAATATGAACATTAAAACGATAATATATTACCTATTAGTCCAGTCAAATTACGGTTTGGGCTGGATGTTGTTACTTCACTCAACGACACCAAGCGTATCCTATGTAAAAAATCCGCTGAATCCGAAAATCATAGTCCCCTGGCCGGAAACACCCGGAACATATTGTTATAAACAAAAAACGAAGAAAAAATGGTAAAATGTCGTGTTTTTTCACATTTGACTTCGAATATCTCGTTAACTATTGCTCGGGGGGGAAAAAATGAATAGAAATGAACTTGTTTAGAACAAAATTTTCTATAAGATACATTTGGTCCGGAACGCTAATTTTCAACTGTTATTGTTATTTATGGAAAAATGTAAAAAAGTAATCTCGAAAATTAACACTTTGTTATTACTAAGTAAAATTCATCCGATCTTTTTGAAAATCCGTATTTAGTAACTTCTTTTGATAACAAAACAATATGACAAACCAGATCACCGTAGGTTTCATACTCATTGATTAATTAAATAAACAAGTAGAAAAAGAGATGCTTTGTCTTTCAAACTGGGGGACTACAAGAGCGTTCCCAATTTTTTTATACATAGTGGAACCGTAAAACAATCTTTTCCAATAATTGTCCCGATCATTTTTGCAAATCAACGGACTGTGGAATTTTTTTAGTTAACTAACAAATCGAATAGCTTCCGAGATTTAACAAGAAAAGTAACTCTATAATCGGCCCTTGGCACTCGGATTAATAAAAATCATTCATTTTGCTGAAATAGAAGCATGAAAAAAGTTCACGCTGTAAAGAATCGATCGGTGCTACCCGATTTGCAAAATCATTTTTGGTTGTTTCGAAAACTGGCTTCAAAGTCAAAAGCTGATTTCTCGTGAACTATTAATTGGATTTGGATGTGTTTTTTTTAATGTACGGCTTTCCGAGAGCTTTACATTCGCCTATTATACAGTTATATTTTTTTTGTTATATTTCGGGAGTTATTCCATTTGTTAACTATAAAAATTCTTCGGATTTTGAAAAAAAAATTGCACAGTTCGTCGATTTGCAGGAATCATCGGGACAATTATTGGAAAAGATTGTTTTAGGGTTATAATATGTATAAAAAAATTGAGAACACTCTTGTACTCCCCCAGTTTGAAAGACAAAGCATCTCTTTTTCTACTTGTTTATCTAATTAATCAATGAGTATGAAACCTACGGTGATCTGGTTTGTTATATTGTTTTGTTATCAAAAGTAGTTACTAAATACGGATTTTCAAAAAGATAGAATGAATTTTACTTAGTAATAACAAAGTGTTAATTTTAGAGATTACTGTTTTTACATTTTTCCCTAAAAAACAATAACAGTTGAAAATGAGCGTTCAGGACCAACTGTATCTTATAGAAAATTTTATTCTAAACAAGTTCATTTCTATTCATTTTTTCCCTCAGAGCAATAGTTAACGAGATATTGGCAGTCAAATGTGAAAAAACACGACATTTTCCCATTTTTTCTTCGTTCTTTGTTTATAACAATATGTCCCGGGCGTTTCCGGCCGGGGGGACTATGATTTTCCGATTCAGCGAATTTTTTTACATAGAACATGCTTGGTTTCGTTCAGTGAAATGACAACATCCAGTTTATACTACTTTTATAGCTAATTTGACTGGACTATATATAGTCAGTAGGTATCTATGCAGTGCGGTAGGGTAACTTATTTTGAGGTAGTTAAACTAAAATAAGTTCCGTTTAGGCAAATGAATACTTAGCATTGCATAAGTTTTTAATTAGGTACCTGATTAGATATTTCTGTATATTAATTCGTCAGAATCTTTAACTGTCTACAATTCTACAAGCTAGGGTACCATTTAGACGAATTTTTCGCCACGAGCAAGCTTTTTTACAAACGCCTGACGAACAGTTGCAAAAAATTTGCTTTAGAATCCCTTCGGGGTCCATATCTTGGTCCACTCCTGGACTGGTAAGTTATTATTCAGCAATATTTGAAACTAAAAATGAAAATCATCCGGGTCAGTATTACTTTCCACCTTTGAGGCCTTTGTAAAGAAGGTATAATGAAACTATACAGATGAATTGAAGAGATATAGTCAAATAAGAATAAACTTGTAACAAATATAGCAAACGAGCTCCTGGATCACTAAACATCTTTTCCTTGGGTGATGATAAACAAAATAATGAAAACAGAATTGGAAAATTCGAAACCGTTCGGAAGTTATCTTGTCCACATACGGGCGGGCGGACGGACAGAAAGTCCAAAATTCTGAACTCGCTAGGAGCTTTTTAATAATAATTAATCTTTTCAAAGAAAATCTTGTTAAAAAGTCCTAAACGCATGGTAATTGGTACTGAGCTGCCTTTAGAGTCGGTGAAAGCTATGCTAAATTAGAATCCTTATTTTAAATTTTGCTGTACTACATATTGCTGGTAGACAACGTCAAGGTCCTTAATCTGGCATTTGTTATATTTCTTCCTGGTCTATAGTATAAACAAAATAATATTTCCTATATGTTGAAAAGCCCAGATGTGGCGCCGCATCCAGAAATGGCGTGCATGGCAAAAATAACATTTTTAGAGGTCCTAATTTATGTTGACATTTTTAAATATCCGTGACTTTATTTGGTTATCAATTTCCTGGCCGTAACATATATAAATTTTGTTTGGCATAGTGACTTAATGAATTAAATATTTTTGAAAAATTTGTTTTTATTTCAATCAGAAATTAAAAAATTAACGTCTTTTTAAAAATAACCAAAATTAATATAACTCCGCCACTGGTACAGGAAAATATATAGGTAGGTTTTATAGGCAAACGAAAATATATACCTTTAATTTTTCTATTTTCATATTTTTCCCTAAATAGCTTTGATTTCAAGATACATATTCCCAAAAAACAACAATAGGCATTTTCAACCCTTTGAGGGTTTTTTAAGGGTTTGATGTGAGTAGGGTTTGGTGCGTATTTTATGGATCTCAAAACATGCGTTTACCCTGATCGAGTTTCAAAGGTGATCTTTCGATCCCGCTTTCCAATAAATCAATTCATGGCGAAAATTTCATTGCAGTTCTCTATATACAGCAGAGCCTCAGAGGGAATCAAACTCTAACTCGATATCTAGTAATAACCCAGGCGTTAGTGGTGCGGGAACCACAAATTGTTCTTTTACAATAAATGTTAATGTTCCAAATAAATAATTATGGTCAAATTTATGTTGGGGTTTTTAATTAATTGTTTGAAGCTGTCAAATTTGCTGTATAAATAACAGTCCGGTAAGTGTTGCTTAGCGACACTTACGGACTTAAATTGATAGTAATCGAACATCTACAGGTAACGGGACAGTATGATACAAGAAATAAATCGAGTAAGTACCTACATATGTGTAAATAAATTCCTTATTCAATTGTCTTATCAATGTCACATTGAAATGAAATGACTGAACAACGGAGTAGGTACTATACGCGTGTAGGGTAGGGATATCACGTTATACTTTATCATTTTTAAGCTCTACCTTTACTGGCAGTTTCGGATACTTCGTCTCCTACCGCTGCGTCCCTTAGAAAGTACTGGAGCAGCTCCCGATTACCCTTAAAGGAAGTGGTTCAAGTTAGTGTTAAAGCAAGGAAAGCGAAATTTTAGTTCTGTGCTTTTTCTGTTTTTGCGTATTATACTTAATATCTACCCTTTTTGTGAATGAAATGTACAACAACAAACAATCGTAAAAAGTTTCTCAAAGACATAACCAGCTACCCCCCTGAAATAAGATAACAGAAACTTACTAATCGTCAAATAGCATAAAGGGAAAACAAAACACGCGCGGAAGAGAATTCCAATGGTACAGTGGGAGCAAGAACTACACTCAAGCGCAGTTACGTATCAGAGTGGTCGTTGATCTCATCTCGAGTATGATGGCACTGACTTATCGAGCAGTGGTTATCTTCTGAGAATCCACACCACACAACTCCCAAAGCTGATCCAGCCCCAAACTAAGCTGCTCGAAGTTTAGACCAGCATGCCGGCATTTAAATGTACAAGTGTTAGTTCATAAAGATTTACAACACCGCTAGCAACCTGCTATTTAAGCATATATTATATAATTGTAAATAAGATCATATATAACAGCCTTTTGAAAAAAAAAATTAATAAACTGCCAACATAGACAACGAGCGACAAAGTCACTTCCGCTTGACGAATAGTGACCAGAATGTAATCAAGTCCCTTGACCATTATCTGCCTACTGCTTTTAATACAGAATTAGAACCGTTAGTGAGTTATCGTACCCACAGACGGACGGACACACAGTCCAAAATCATAAACTCGCTTTTTGTCGCTCGCTAATAATGTTCATAATAGCAATTTGCCTAGTCAATAAAGTATGAAACGTATTCAGCTATATAATAAAAGTGCCACAAAATCCAAAACTAAATCTGGCAACTAGGTTTTGCACATTGACAGGAAATTATGATTTTGTATAAAATGGACATAACGCTAACCTAATGAGTGACAGCACATATACACAGTGAATTTCATCACCCTAACATGGCCTACTACCGGAACAATAACTATTGAACGGAGTATACATACTGTCACAATTTTCATCGGATGAAGAACCATGATCTTCTTCAAATTAGTGTTTTGAATGTATTTCCGTACAGAACGGAATGTACAGGGTGGTTCAAATTCGTGACTTACCATTGGGATCTTCGTAACGGTAATAGATACAGTGAGGCTTAAACGGAGGCGAAACGCATACGATTTTCTAAACAGAATTTTAAAGCACACAAAAGGTCAACACTTTGCATTTTCTGCACTAACATGTCTTCTATAAAAGTAATTTTGCCCGGGTAAGCAATCCCACTCGATCCTCGGGGCATTGCGGATACTTGCTCTCTGTGAAAACTGTTGGAAAAGTTATTGTTACTGTACGACAGTATAAAGTAAAGAAAAAGTGGTCGTTAAATACAATAAAAAGAAACCCCCGCGAGAAGACTAGGTAGTAGCCTATTATAAATATTCACGAAGAGCATCGTGACCAAATCTTAAAGTGCAATAAATATGCACCTAGACAATATGCAAAACGATTCCGTTTACAAAATCATATTAGTTAGATAAACTACAATGCAACAACAAGAACAAGGTGTAACCGCAACAATTTCTCGTGACTGTCTGTGTTAAGTGGAAAACAGCGGGAGAGCATATTTTGATTCCCTACGGTTGTCAATAACTTACCACCATCTACCACCAATTACAATCGTATTATCATACGAACAAGTGTAAGTAATGCATTTATTCAAATGAACACTTGTTGCATTAATTAGTACAGGTAATTACGTTTGAGTTGTATAAATAAACACAGATAAGCGCGCTTGTTGTATGATTCATTTACGTATCGTGTCCTTTAAAATGTTAACGGTAATAATTTATGTAAAAACATTAACAATGCACACTACACTACACTTTAACCGAGCACTAAATCGTGGTAATGAAGCCTTTAGTGCACCACGTATCTCGTATTTTTGTTTTAATGTACGGATAAATCATGTGCAAAAGCAAAAGAAGAATTTTCTGGACAAATATCCCGTAAAGATAATTATATTCTTTTTTAAATTAATCGATTTGATGTTATTTATTAGGTAACTTCTAAGCAGCCCTGTAGAGATAGATCCTTGGGAAGCGCTAGTTATACCCCTACGCAGAAACACGTTTAAAACCCGCGCCCAAATACTCATCAGTATTCCACTTCTCTTTGATTATTTATTACTAATAGCCCACAGAACAGCCCTCTGCATATAAAGTAAACAAAAAGGTGTGTTTTAAAGTTGAATAACTTCTACTATCAATCAATAACGAAATTTGTGTATTTGATTTGAAAACTGTGTTAAAAGTGCACTCAAAGGATGATGAATAATATGTCATTTATATTACTAATGTTGAATCACAACATTTGCATTACTTACATTGCTACCTGCTACGTTTGAATCGTGAAACTACCGGATTTCATCATAAAGGTGTTCATCACGATTATAATTTGATTAAGTGATCTCTTATAGAAATAAATTTGGATCTAAAATGAATATGTAAATAACTTTATTCAGTTAGATATTTTTCGGGTGGTCCAGTATAATCTCCTGCTTTAAGGAATAAAAGACGAGAAAAATAAATTGACAAAAAATTTGTTACAAATTGATTTCAAATAGATGTGGTATATTACTTATTTTGGACGCAAGCGTTGTCGGGAATGTAAATTAGAAAAATCCATAAGTTGTCGCTTTAATGTATGCTTCCCAATGTATAGGCATTCTTCGGAAGGAATAAATTGGCACTTTATATCGTCGTAGATGCAATGTAAGATTTATTGTTTCAAGATTGTAATTAGCACCTACACGGTAATTATGTTGACAAGCAATACATAAATAGGTACTCTGTCTCAGTATTCAAATGTTTTATTACAGCATTGAATAAAAAATCAGAATTATTCAATGATTACAGTGAATGACAATATTACTTTTATTGTAAAATATTCACAAACTAGAATTGGTAGTGATATTGGGCCGTCATAAGCTTAACCACTTATCCATCGATTTGGTATATCGCATGGAAAAAACAAATAAAACAAGAGGGTCCGTTAACTTGGCCCCCTAACAGAGATTTGATAGTCGTATTATTTTAAAATGAATGCGCTCGTTATGCGCTCATATGCGCCGCCGATAATAACTCTTGCGCCATTATCGTTTTTTAGAAATCCGAAAAAACATTGGGGGGGGGGGGCAAGTGAACGTAGCCCCCCCTCCCCGTATGTATTTTGTCGCTTGTAACTAGGTCACCAGATACATTTGGTTATGCGCTCAATTGCGCCACTTGAATTAAAGGTAGTGCCATTACGGTAGAAAGCATAGGGACAGTTTGACCTTCACTGTGATTGGTTAAAACAAGTCAGTATTACCCTGAAAAATAAAAGAAGTGACAAATTCTGTCTGTTAGAAGTTTCAATTACGAACTAAACTGTGATTAGCTGTCAATTTCAAAGATCCAAGCGTGATATAATTTGATTTATATTTATATTTTTCAAATTTTGTGCCGTTTTATATTTTTCCTGTGTGTGTCGATCTTCAAACACAGCGCCATCTACTACCTTCTTACAATGAATGCAGTATATATATATATGGGTATGCGGTGAAGTTATGTTCTAATTGTGCAATTTTAACTCTTTCATTGCACTTTCCGCTAATTTGACCGTCGTCGTATCTTTTATGGTTTCCGAGATTCCCATGATAGACATCTTTATCTTGGACCTGTATACAATACAGGGTGTTTTTTTGGGAGTTTTGGTTAAACGTTTCTGGGAAAGTAAAATAGGTAGGTTTTTAAAACCTTGTACTTAGGAGCTACTCCGAAGGCCGAATCGATGTAAAATATTTAGTGGCTAGTAACTTCGTTATTTTAAATGGCAACCCCCATTTTTTATTGCATTTTTGAATTCTACGTGAAATTTCAGTACTTTTGATACCCACATATCGATATCTACCATTCATGGTTTTTAAGTTATTTTGACTTTGACTTGTACCATCTGCATCCGCCATTTCTTTTCTTAAAGTCAAAATAACTTAAAAACCATAAATGGTAGATATCGACATGTGTATCAAAAGAACTGAAATTTCACGTAGAATCCAAAAATTTGAAAATGTTAAGTTAGCCCCCCCCCCACTTTTTAAAAATTTTTTATGGCTTAATCGTAATGGCGCTAGCTTTAATTCAAGTGGCGCAATTGAGCGCATAACCAGATGTATCGAGTGGCACAAATAGCGGTAGCAAAATGCGTTATGGGGGTTCCGTTCACTTTGCCCCTCCCAAATATATTTAAGGATAACCAAAAAACAAGAATGGCGCAAAGATATATTTTTGCGGCGCATTTTAGCGTTACCTGGGACTACAATTTCGTATGAAAAGATGTTAAAAAAAGTAACTTTTAAAAACGTTAAGTTGGCCCCCCCACTTTTTGAAAATTTGTCACGGCTTAACCGTAATGGCGCTAGCTTTAATTCAAGTGGCGCAATTGAGCGCATAACCAAATGTATCAGGTGACCTAGTTACAAGGGACAAAATACGTACGGGGGGGGGCTACGTTCACTTGCCCCCCCCCAATGTTTTTTCAGATTTCTAAAAAACAATAAAGGCGCAAGAGTTATTATCGGTGGCACATATGAGCGCATAACGAGCCCATTCATTTTAAAATAATACGACTATCAAATCTAACAGTGGGACGGGCCAAGTTAACGGACCCAATGTTTTTTCAGATTTCTAAAAAACAATAAAGGCGCAAGAGTTATTATCGGTGGCACATATGAGCGCATAACGAGCCCATTCATTTTAAAATAATACGACTATCAAATCTAACAGTGGGACGGGCCAAGTTAACGGACCCAAAACAAGAACTATTCAGTTTTGCTATTTTGATTATAGCAGTAGCGCAGAGTTGTTACCTAACATAAATAATGCTGCAAAATTATATGGCTGTGAATGCGGTGTTGAACACCAGAATGAAAATTGCTAGGAAGGGCCCTGACCCTTGTTGAAGTCCTTCCAATATAGCACTATCATATTATTCCAAAACTTTGAAACCTTTCTAGCAAAGATTCAAGATTGTGAAAGTCTGTGATGTGCCATCGCTAGACATAAGCGCATTTTTAATGTGACAGAGCAGTAGGTTTTCAAACTATTCAATACTGGAATTACTCAATCAAGCAATTACAAATGTGCATGAAATTCACTTCTTTGGCTTTCAGATAATGCGTTTGGAAATTTTCCCAACAAAACTGATCGTAACATTTTTGACATTGTTTGGTCACTATACACGTAGTCAAAGTATGCGATGCAAGAATATCTACATCATGCGGAACAATTTACTATATTCTGTTGCTGTGATCTCCAATACAAGGCGCTCGAACCAACGACCAGTTAGTGGAATTATAAGTTCCTTTCTTGATATTAAAACACAGCTCATTTTAGAACAGTGAAAATAATGGTCCCTTCCGTGTACAGGGGATAATTATACGAATTCCCGAGTGACAACAATTACACTGGACAATTTTTTCAACTTTTGGTTTGTACTTGGTGTGGATTCTATTTGTTTAGATTACTTGAATCTAAAGAAAGGCAATCGCTCTAAAATCCCTCAAAGTTCTCACAAAGCTTGGAAATGCGCGATTGGGTTTTACACCCATTTAACAAAAGTAACGCTTATGAAAATTCAAAATAAAGTTAACAAAATGTTTCAAAACCCACTCGCGTAACACAACAATCATGAGAAACGAGACTAGAGCACCTATCAATTAGCGAAAACCCGAAGTCTATAGGTGACTCAGGGACCGAGATCTCGACGGAACAGAGAGGCAGTATTTGAGGTCAAGGACGTGGTCTTATTTCAAGCACTGTACCCCTGCACAGAGTTGTATTGTATAACACGGACAATTTCCCAATAAGGTAGGCTAGGATTTGCCTGGCCAAAGTCCCTTGAAAACGAATCTTCCGAGCGATTCAAACAACCCGTACGAAGAAGAGGCGGTTGAATCATGAAGGGCTATGGCAATTGTGTTTGAGACAGATCTACCGATCTAAAGCACAAACCCAAAAGATTACCACAGGACTAAGTAACGGCAGCCTGCAGACTTGTAACCCTACAAGAATTGTCGTTACGGTACAAAACTAAAGAACATGTGACAGGTCCGGGGAAAAGGATAACAAATGAATGAAACGGCAAGCGATCTGGTGAATAGGAAATAGACGAAAAAAAGTAATTCTGGTTTATGGCCTGGTTCTGGAATATACATGAATAACTGAATTACAATGAACGGTCTGGAATGCACGGGAATACGGTTCTGAATTTGTATCAGATTACGAGCTCTGGTAGAGGTCTCGGGAAAAAGTTCCTGGTAGAAAGCAAAATTATGTTTTTATAGGGACAAGGAGGAGCACAAACAGGTGGGGAACTAAGACTAAAGGTATTTCATTTCTAAGGTTAGAGATCTAATGCACAGATTTTACAACACTTATTACAGGGGTTTACAAATAAAATTTTGTTTTCTTACAACATTCTAGCTCCAGCTGCATCAACCAGTGGTTGAAACTTGACCCTGTTTATACCAACCGGACTACGTCATTTTGGCGCAGCCACTTCGATACCATCGGTTCGGCGCGAAGCCATTGTGGCACAAAACCGTTTCAATGCGAAGCGAAACGAGGTTATTCGACGCGAGGACATTTTGATGAGCAAAAACCTTTCGGTATGAAATCGTTTCGAGGCAAATCCTTTACCACTGCGAAAATCCAATAACTTTAGGGTTACCGTTTTCTGCTTAAAGTAGTTTGTTGATAATATGACCACTGGGTATTTTTAGGGCCCCAGCTTCAGCTAATAGGCTATTGCGATCACCGTTTTTTGAACATGCCAAAATTTCATCAAGTGTCGACATTTTAGATTATTTTAAGCGACTTTGAAAGAATAATTTTTTTCCGCCTATTACGTACGCTTTCCGAGAATAGGGCTCGACGAATTTTATTCAAATTTTGGATACGTATAGTTATTAGGCATCCGAAAACGAAACATGCAACGTCGTGTAACTTTTATTTTAATTGGCAAAATTTGTATTAAATTATACGAAAAAATTCCTTTTTCCAGCGCAAATTTGGGTGTGTTGTCCGATTTACCGTCTACCCATCCAAGTGAGATATTTTTTGCAACCCCGCCTGTATTGTAATTATCATCGATAGGTTGCAAGTTATAATTTCCCTCCAAAACCACGCATGCGCAATAGACAACTTCGATATTTGTGGAGCAATTTGATCGAAATTTTTGTTGTAGGTTCTTCTAAAAAATTTGTTATTGTCCCACTCATCTAAAGGCGCCTTGACACCTAACTCGGGACCCTACTACAATGTAAATTGTAAAGCATTCGAGTTCGGGAATGTGCTTTTACTACAAGTTACATATACTATTTTTTCTAAAATGGCAACAACATCGTCATAAATTAAGGAATGCGCTACGCTTAAACTAAGCTCCGCTTAAATTTGTCGGTGCAAACGGCCATTAATTGTTTGTTACGACAAGCATATAAAACGGAGAGTTATCGTTAATCATACGGTCATTAAAGAATCAAAATACAAATTATATTATTTTTTCGCTTCTTAAAATCTTTTTCTGCTTCTTTACAGGTTTTTTTTTGCAATTAAAAAGGAAAGTAAAAAAAATAGGGTTTTTTTTCAAAACTACTCACAAGAGAACTTTTGGCCAAGTTACAAATCAAACACAGGTTTCATGTAAAGTTGTAACGTGCGTTCAATAATTGTTCCGATAGTACTTAGCCGTTTTCCCTTTTTATTATGAAAGTAAGCTAAGGTCATGTAATTTAATATCAACTATCAATAAATGCCATAAAATACGCACACTGAAAACATCCCTTATGTTTCCTATACTTTTGCTGTGCTTTTCTCCCTCGATTAGAAGAAAAAAAGAGTTTTAACGAAAAACCAAAATCCATGGGTTAATTTAAGCTCAAATGCAGTTCACACATCATTCACCTCCAAATTCAAAAAGCGAAAGCGCTCCACTTTTATTCTTGCGTATGGAGGCCAAACGGGTTGTCGTTTTAGTAACAAAATTCTTATAATTACCTACATATTGAAATCGTCGGTCAAACATGTAAAAGCTTTAGCAAATCCTCCTCTGATAGTTGCTGACCTAAAGGGTATAAAGATGTGATATAGCAAAAGTCTGAAGTCAATAGGGACTGATATTAGGAGCCTGTATCATCAGACAGATGGGCGGAAAAATAACAACATAAATGCGAAAAGTTTTGAAAAATACACTGATTAATTTATCAATGCGTTAACATCTTACCTATGAAAGCAGAATCCCTGCAACATCCCTCTTACAGAAACGGCCTGTCTAAGTAAAAATAAAATAAGTACACGATTTAGTTTAATGGTCAATTTATCAGAACGGGCCGAAACATTTTTGATATCTCCGCGTAGCGCTTGGTTCTCTTATGCTCACCGTTAGCTTTAGCGTAGCATGTCAAAAAAATATTTGGTGGCAGCACGAACGTTCAAAAAATACACCCTCAAGATGTTGCAACCCTGAACTGGGGTGCGAAAAAAATTCGGATCTCGACAAAACTGAGGGTTTTTCAAACATTGCAATTCAGAGCAAAAGAGAAAAAAGAACCGCTGTTCGATTGAAGCAGTTATGTAAGAAAAAATAAAAACGAAGCTTCTAAAAAAAATGAATAATAATTATAAAGCAGTTTGTCTGCAAACCATTACGGCTACAGACGTATATGAAGTTATTTTCATCATAACCCATACCCGGCAATCATCGACATTGTGGGAATAAAATCAATAATATTTTAAGAATATTTATTAAACGTGCAGCTTATTTTCTCACAAAATACCGTTCAATTTGCGAAGAAGCTTTTTTATGCATTAAACTATTACAACAACTTATTATAATTCTATGTTGCGCACCTGTTGTTTTTACCAGCTCGCTTGTTACTTTAATTTCGCGTTAAAGAAATTTTAATAACATACGGCTATCTAAAATTAAATAATGATTTACAACTGCTGGTTTACTCCTAATTATTAATAAAATATTAGAAACGTACTTCTTTTACGATTTCACTCACGCCTGCTAATTTATTTAAGCTAAAGTTAACCAATGGTGGCAGCTTAAGTTTTGAACTAGCACATTCTTATATAAATTTGTTTGCTATTATGACAGCTGAACTAAAATTAAATAAAAATATTTTATCTTGATAGACAGCTAATTCATAACATCAATGAAATAGCAGCCCTCAAAGCGCACACAGCATTTCTCTGTTTAGAATTTAAGGTGGGTCAAATTGACCCGTGTTTGTTCAGGTAAGCACATAAATACTAGTTTGTTTGCTACTCCCTCTAAAGTGCTCCGTCATGGCACCGATGCAAAAATTTTAACATCCAACGGTACTTTTATAAAAGTGTATGGTGAATATTAATTGAAAACAAATTTTATTTACACTTAACATGACATGTAGTCAAATATATTGAGTGGGACCTTGCAAATATGCCTTTAGGAATAGTAACGAAACTGTGTTAGTTTTGCAATTAAGGCTGATAAATATTAAACATACAGTGTACATTTACGTATGATTAAAATGTGCGCAACCAAAGCAATTATTTGCTCGCTCTTACAAACAAAATATCTCTTAATACTGAAACATTCACCACAAAAAGTACTACCGGAAGTATTTCAAATTAATACACTTTCAAAGGTGACTGCTTCACCTTAACCTAATGGATAATTGATTTGCCCGGTTACAATTGCAAAAGTGGCAATGACTAATATATTTTTTTGCGCGATCGGTCATTTCTGACTATTTACCATGGGTGTTTCCATGACAGTACGTAGCATTTACCAGTTGCTATGATTACGACGACGCCAAAATTACTTACCGATCTAAAAACAGAACAGCAAAAATACTTACCGACGCCTTTTTAAAAACAATCAGTTCAAAATCAATAGTCAAGGTCCTTACATTCTTTAATTATTGTTACATTAAACGTAGAATTTGTGCTGTTATTTCCGATATAAAGAACACGTTCTTCATTTAAACCTGAAGCAATAGAGATCAATGTGTTTCAAGATGTGCTTTCGTTTTTCTTAACACATTCTAGTTACAAGTTTGTTCTGTAGAGAATCTTCGACATACCATTCGGCCACCGGCGTATACCTCGCTCATAAAATCATAACGAAAGTGCAAAGCTGGCAAACTACATCAGACATGCATAATTTTATGAAATTATCTATTTCAGTTTTGACAAATAAACTGGTTACCTAGTGACGTACACCATACCACTTCGATCATTTCGATTTATTCTGCTCGTTAATTTCTTAGTGCATATTTATATTGGTTGCATAATTTTAATTTCGATCGCGCAAAAAATGTTATAAGCACGTCGAACGTTAAGGGTTACCATTCTCAGACAATAATTGGAGTCGTCGCTCCGCTCCTCCTCCAAACAATTGTCTTCGAACGGTAAAAATCCCTTACCGTTCTCCATACTTAATATACTATTGTTAACAAGGAAGCTGTTTTTTATGTGTAGTCCAAAAGTGCGAAGTGTTTAGGCCAATGAGCATGTAGATTTATCATAGGAGGTAAACTATTGCCCTCTGATTTTTTTTACTTCATAATAAAAATTTTTTAATTCGAACGTGTGCGCGTAAATTCGAATTTATCGATTTTGTTGTTCTGGGTCGACAAGGCGCTCAGAATTCTACTAATTTTAGTTAATAAATTCAGAATACGAAAATAAAAATGAAACGACGATTCGTCTGAACCATATACAGGGTGACAATTTGAAAACTTACCACCGTGCAGGTCTTAGTAAATAAACGAGATATTTTAAGAAATCAAAATCCGTTTCTGTAATTCGGAGGGGGAATCACAATGAATATTAGTTTATTTTTTTATTTGCACGATAATCACTAACCTAAATGTAATGCTATTATTATGGTTGGAAAGCATTTTTTCAGAGCTTTTCATCGACGTATCACAATTGTTTATAAATACAATGGTATCACACATGGGAGATCACTATTTAAGATTTAAAAGTTGGGGTGACTTAGGCGCAGGGGGTTGGAGGAGGTGCGTCGCCAACTATGTCATTGTGATTCCCCCTCCGAATTACCGAAACGGATTTTGATTTTTTTTAATATCTCGTTTATTTACATGACATGAGGGGTGGTAAGTTTTCAAATTGCCACCCTGTATAACTCAAAATCGTCATGAAACCTTCATTTTCATGCCTACATTATGTCAGGAAATTTTAGTTTCCATGACAGACTACTTTTCCTGCCGCGTGTAACTTTACCGACCACGCCTGTCACTTTTCCGGCCGTACCTGTCACATTGGTAATGTCTATAATGATTAATGACTCCTGTCATCAGTGACAGTGGCATTAATCAAAAGTTCTATATCAAAATTGAAATTTTATATTAAAATAAGATTTCGTAAAATTTTGCGTTACAAAACTCGACAGTAAAAGGACACTACTTGACTCGGAAATTAAAGTACTCAGCTCCATGGGGCCCCGTACTTCAATATTTTCTCGTCAGTCATAATGTATCATTTTCCTGACTTTTATGTAAATAACTATTTTGTACTCCGTGGAGTAAATCAACGTGTTTTGTAATTCTTTTAAGGAACTAAAGTGACACTTTACACATCGCGACGCGGGACAAAAGGTGACAGTACACACTGAAATGTCAAACACAATTTAATGATTATCACGCTTTCCATATATTTTTTTGAATTTTCTCATAGCTTGTTCTCCAGAGTTTTAAACGATCATGTCTGCCCTAGTTTTGAACGAGAGTCATTAAAAAACACTGCTGGGTTTGCGTTACTGCGAATGGTGGCAATTTCGATTTTGAAAATGGCCACCATTCGCAGTAACGCAAAACCAGCAGTGTTTTTTATCGCAAGGACTACCTGCTTCTCTTTTACATCTTCTGATGCAGCCACGATTCTAGTAACTAGTTCTTCCTCTGTATTCAGCGGTGTCTCGTATATAAAGGTCTTCATCTGACTCCAGAAAAAGAAGTATAGTGGAGTTATGTCGAGGCTTCGGGCTAGCCCCGCAATAGTACCTCTCCTACCAATCCACTTAATTGGGTATTCCCGATTCTCGTGTTGTGTGAGCCGGTGCCCCATCATGTTGAAACCAAAGTCTGATGTTTTATGGCAAGTCTTCAAGAATCTCCGGTAGCGCAGTATCTGAGAAAATAATAGTACTTTGTGTACCAAGGCGAGAATGTGAATGAAGCGAAGGAAGATATGGACCCGGAAGTCCCGGAAAACAACTTTCGTGCAGTGGTGCACACAATATTTTTTATCCTATACACTTACACTTAAAATGATGCCCGTATGCTTAAATCATATTAGACAGGGTGATTCAAATTCGAGGGTCACCATGGGGATTTCGGGAACTGTAAGAGATAGGTAGGTAGTTTAAATTTGGCAAAGTTGCGTATTTTGATGCTTAACAAGATGCAGTTTTGAAACTTAAAAAATTCCGACTACTTTCGGAGATATCCGGAAAAAGCCGAAACTTTGCAAAATCGTTTTTATTTTTTACTGAAGTTATTTAAAAAGATATTACGAAATAAATGATACACTATTATGACCACTTTTGTCCCTCTACCCGTGATAAGATAATAATTGTATGACCATATTTTTATTCATAAATACCCAATAATAAAGTTTCCGGTTTAATGAAAAATAGAGAAAAAATTAATATAACACTTAGTAAAATAAAATATGAAGCTCTAAAAAGGGAACAAATGCTGAAACTGTTTACAATTTTTCAGCGACCTAATTAAACACGGTTTTTTGGACCACTTGTGGAGGGATTGCACGCATTTCTTCCATTAGGTATGTGAAACCGCAATATTATTGTTTAACGCATTAACGGTTATTTCAATTGTTTCTGTATTGTTCATTAAAGCAAAAACGTTATTATTGCAATCTTTTCTTGTACATTTTTATTGCTATTTACTTTTTGCGTACTCTGTATAAAATAATATGGAAAATGTATTACTGTACTTTATCAAATGTCAGGAATCAGATACTAGTTTTTAAGTGATTCATTCAGTGTTTAATTTGATACAATTTAATACTTTTTAAATTGCAAAATTAAATAAATGTACCTGTAAACTTAGTCATAGTACACTCTTGTACATTTTCCTAACTTGTTTCTAATTGTGACCGCTACTAAATCGCCACAAGACTGTGAGCTTCAATTCTGAACAGACTATACATCTCTACAAAAAGACTAATTGCTTACGTCGTTCACAAAATTGGCTCCAAAGAGTTAAAAAACAAGTTGCGGGCTGTAAATTTTATAGATGTAAATATGTCACCTGCGCAATTATACCTACCTTTAACTGGAATGAATTATTATATTGATACACCGCGGATTTACAATAATCGACAACCATTTTTCATTTTTAATGAAGTGCAAAACTCAAGAAAGTTTACTTTTTATTTTAAATAAAAAATCGTAATACCCGCAAATTAGCACACGGTTATCAGAAACAATGAACGTTTGATTTATACGTCTAATCGTACCTAGAGGTCTAGAAATTTCAATTATACCTAAATATTTATGGGCCTTGGTCCGGCCAACTTACAAAGCAAAAGCAATTTCACAGGTAACATTTACGTGATGGTATTGGGTGCAACGAAATACAAATTAAATTACAATTTTCAAGTCTTTATGAATGTTAGTTATTGCATTTTTTATGGTGGAACATTCCAACCTGAGCGGTTCAACCAGCTCAATGTTGTAAATCGTTCTGCTTAACGAAATTAATACGCTATGCGCCGTTAGTTATTTGTATGCGTTAGGCACCTCTCGTGATCATAATTTAGTTTCTACACTACGTTTTGATAGTTGATGTGTAGAAAACGTTACGGTGCATCATTGTAACGATTAATTTTAATAAAAATAGTGCCGTTGTCAACTAAACTGGCAACTTTTCCTATGCATTAAAGAATCTGAATAAACGCATTTTAGACATTCCTTTATAATAAATTGAACTAATCTTAACAGTGCAATTAAATTAGAGACACATCTTTTTATTACCCGACAACGAAACAGGTGCAACCGTTATCTAAAGCAAATAACACGATTATCGAAACATGGACGTGCCTCTCAAAATTGGGTGTCCATTACAATCATAATATTAGCTTGGATATCTCTAACCAGTTTGGGTAAACCATCAAGTCTTTTTTACGGGTTTTGTCTATGCACTGAAGGTCTGCAGTGGGTAGGTATAGGGAACAGTCACAACCAAGGGTTTATACAATGTACGAATAAATTTTTGAAAATCGAGCAAATTTTTAGTTATAGCAACATAATTTATGTTTACACCAATTTATGTGATCTACAAAAGTCTACCACACACGCGATATCCAGAAAAGTTTCTAATCCCTTACCAGTGGGGCGATTTTAATGAAATTCGACGTACTTATCATCTGATAACTGGTTGTTGTAATACATAAATTTCCAATCATTTACTATAGATAAGGTGATTTGTTGCAATGCTCAACGCTCAACTGTAATTAGGTAATTAGCAGAAGAGCATACACATTGCAGGGAATAAATTTATCAGTTTTTTATAAGATGAAGTATGACGTAGAAGTCGCTAGCTCATACATTAGTCGGAAGGCGTCACAAGAATATGTCAGATTTTGGGTAGCACCAAGAACAGTTTCGTGTCAGATCTCGGGATGAGCGTCAACGGATTCAGAAGGAATAACAAGTACTTGAGATGAACAGGAAAATCCCATAGTACAAACACCCACACACACCAAGAATATTTAAATTATGATCCGGTTGTAAAAACCGAATCTCAATCATGCACAAAATACATTAGGTATATATGCGATCGTGGTACAATAGTACATTAAGATACAAGTGTATAATCAAATTTTCAAAGCACGCGCAACGAGTTTAATGGCACGACGCGAAGCGGAGTGCCTTTAACGTTGCAAGTGCTTTAAAGAACAATTATACACGTGTATCTTATAGTATTTTTTATTATACCTGCAGTATAATTTAAAAATAGGAAATACAATGAAGTCATATTGACGTTATACTCGAATACATGTCTAATTAAGTGGGCTGGGTGTTCGTAATTTCACGATTGCCATGGAAATGTCACTTGACGTTTGCTTATAAAAATCATCGTCTAAAACTATTTCCGTTGAAAACGATAATACACCGTCCATTAAATCGCTTGTTGTAAAATCTAAACAAACGTTGGAAGGTGTAAAATCCAAATCCAGTAAAGCCTATTATAAAGAATATGAAAAGTTGTTTCCATGGATGAATAGGAAGTTACTTACGAATAAAGTCTTAAATGCATCTATAATGCTGGCATATATGAAGGAAATGTCAAAGGTATTTAAATCTTCTATTTTTTGGCGCATTCATTCAAAACTTCAAGCAATGCTGCGATTAAAAAGTGGAACAGATTTCGAAGCATACCCTAAATTACGCGCGTTTGTGAAAGCTTCAACCAAAGGATAGGTACAAGCCAAATAAATGTTCTGCATTTACAGAAAGCGACCTAAGAGGATTTTTTATTTCACCCAGATGACAGTTTCAAAAGTCATACTTGAAGTATCATTACTTAACAATTTTAAAGCACGTGTGTTTTAAAGGCCTTTTTTCGCACGAATTTGAGTGTTTAAAACGGATATTGTGATTCAGGTATAATAAATAGCTATTTATATATCAAGTACATAAACTGGGTCTTTATGGACGAGCTGGTTATTTGGCCGAGCGAGCCTGCGAGCGAGGCGCAAATAAACACGGCGAGTCTACATAAAGCCTATTTATGGACGTGATATATACAAAGCTTTATGTACGACTGCAACAACGCTTAAAGGAGAAAATTTCATGGAATTCAATAAATGATAAAATCTATATATCATTGACAACAAATGTCAAGCATTTGTCAAATATTTCTAAATGCTTGCATGTACCTTGGATCGACACCTGACTACGACTGTCACATTGACAGGCGGCCTTTTTGCTTTATCATTATGGACTAGGCCATAATATTGCAAATTATGGCCGCTACTTGCGACTTTAATCACCGTATTATCAAGCAGTCGTACATAAAAAATATTATCATGAACATGCACAATATCAAACAACAGTCTCACATTGGTAATATATTAAATCCTACCAGAAAGCAGCTATCTGCTGAACTGTGTCTCAAATTCCTTTCACACCCCCAATATACCGTTACTCAAAATTAAACTAAACGAGAACAGAAAACAAAAATGAAAATTTCCCCTTTGCGGGACTTTTTACGTAGTGCGTTCGTGAACGTTCCCATCAAATCCTCAAGTTTTAGCACATTTTTCCCATTGACGTCACACACATACGGCCAAAAATACTTACAGAAATAAAAGTGTTACAGAAGGAAATAGCGAACGAGAAAAGTTCGTATATAGTGTGTGACAATATCCTTTAGGTTTGTAAATTAACCAATATTCTGCTCACGATAAAGATACAAAATATCATGCGGTTTTATTGTTGTTATATTTAAAACCAGAAAAATAGATTGCTGGTTGTAATATTTTGTAAGTTCGAATATATAAACGCATGTTTCTAATTCAGAGCTACATTAGCGCCCTGGTTGCAATACAATGTTGTTTGAGAGCGTCCCTTTGTCCTTTTGTACCCTTCTGTACAGTTCAATTTTGGACAGCTTTTGGATTTAGAATTAACATGACGTACATACACATTCATTGTTCAAAATTTCAGATTGTAATCTTAAAGCCCCCTATAATCATAAGCCGTTGATGCACTCTACTACTACGATAAAGGACAAAATGCCTCGTTGTGTGTCTATGGAGTTTGTGACGGAACAGACTCTATAAGTGCTATATTCAATTTAAATAATAGCGGGTTTTATTCTTTTTAAGAAATGCGCGTATTGGTATCTAACTTAAAAGCGGCAGGAGGAAGAACGCCGTCTTCTCTTCGAAGCAAAAGTGCAATGAAGTACACTCGTTATTTGTTGTTCCAATTTTTCATTGTGTAACGGACTTCACAACGAAATCGACATTGAGAAGCGAAGAATAATAAGAATATACATGGTGAATCATCGATAATTTTTAACCCATGATTCACCGTGTATATTCTTATTATTCTTTGTTTCTCAATGTCGATTTCGTTGTGAAGTATTTTGGAATGTTCCTTTTAAACTTCCAGCTAGCTCAGGTAAATAAATGGGTAAGTAATAAGGAATAATTAAGTCAATTTCGCAGTTACTTGGTTAATTTCACAAATAATCAAAATTTGGGCAAGATATTACTACCGAAATTGACACTCTAATATGTCCGGAGGAATTACACAATTTTCATAATTCGGCGTACGTTTGAATTTTAGTTACTGTGAGTAAAGATTAGTGTTTGTAATAATTACGATTGCAAAAGATTACATTAATTTTAATACACTTAACTAAACATACAAATAAAGCAAATAATTACAGTTACGATGAACCTAAAGAAAACCTAAACTACCTAAACAATTCTAATTTTGGAAAATACTTTAACCCTGCAGTCGTCGGGTTAAATTTGAACGTCTTAAATAAATTGTCATTAATTCTCGCGCAAATTGACCGCGAGTTTTAAAATGCGTTCGCTATTATATTTAATTCGTATAAAGGAATATTGTCTTTTACCTTATGAATGACGTCTCTTGATTCAGCGGGAGTTGGATGAACCTTGGAATGTTTCTAAGACTCGCAAATTATTGACGTTCTAGATCACCAACTTCTGGTTGCTTGGATTCTGTCGCCGTCCTCTGCTAGGTGGACTCCAGTAACTTGATTTGTATTTAAATCTTCACTGCTCCTTGGTGGAATTTTGAAAAACAATGCTGGCGATTAAAGAAAATGCAAGCTATTAATTCGCATGCTTTAACCGTTTGTCCTTCTTGATTTAATAGTTCGTAAACCCTTTTAAAAGTTGCGCGTTACTGCGATGTCACTGTTAGGAAACTTTCCACTCCGATATTTGCACATGAAAATTTCTTTCGCGCTGCGTAATACGGTTAACTAGTAATAGATAGAATATACACTTGCTTTTGTTTTACATATTTACTGGGTACTATTGGCCAACACAACAATCGACAATCGTTTAAGTACCTTTTAAAATATTGGGTGCAAGCTGTTGAGGGCCCAGAACAAGAGAGGGATATTAAATAAATAAATAATTTCTCTCTTCTCTCCAATCAAAGTACATTCTCTCTATTCTAAATTTAAACATAACAAATTATACCTACGTTCACCTACACACCTTATATACAGTTACAAAATTTTATTACTTTACTCCCAGGCCAAAAAAACGTGAAATTAAAATATTCACACCCATTACAATTGGTTACCGAGAGTCCTCCATCTTAAGTTAATTAGGTTTTTCTGTTTGTTTTTAGTTTGGTCAAATACCAGGGTAGCGTGAGCATCGTCATTTATAACTAATTACAAATGGAAATTGCACTTTTATAATTATGCTGGTACAGGTACAGGTACAACAAGATTCCATTGTATTTTTCTACGTGCATAAGTTGAAAGGTTCCACCCTGTATATATAACTTACGACGATACATACATTTTTGAGAGTTGGCAACCATGCAATTTCTAGGTGGGAAAAAGCTGACTGCGCTATCTAAAAAGCACGAACGGGGATTACTTTTGACATCTTGTCTTGAGTGGCGGTCGTGAACGCGTAGGTCCATAAATGTTTGTTGTTATTTTGTGTTATTTAATGCAGGTATGTAGTAATTTTGCATTTCTTTATATCGTATTTGTGTTTTATATGCCGCATTTTATACTTTTTGTATGTTTCAATCTTTGTTTTTGAAATTTACTTGGTTTAACCGCAATGCCGAATGCTCGATTAAACGAGTTATCCTTTTGTTTATAAATGTTTACGTTTTTAGTGTAATGCCTGCTTAATTTATGTTTATTGATGTTGATTACTTGATCTTGTCCCTGAAGTATCATTTTTATCATTTTATTTAATATGTGGAAATTACCGATTCGTTTGATGTAGGTACTGACTTCTGGTTTGTAACTAACCATTTTCCGTGAATGAAGCAGTCACGGGGGTGGTAAAAACTGTAGTCAAAATTAAGCTACGACACCTAATTTCGTGATTGTCTTCGACATTCAACTATAGGCTCGAAACCCCGAAACCAGGGGCGAGTTACCTATCTTGCAGGAGCGGGATTACTGTAATCAAAGCTCTTCAGTTTAGAATCTAGGTGCGATAAATGAGTGGCGATTCAATAATTTCCACATATCTTTTAGTTAAATTTGTCTACAAGGCCATGTAATTTTCCATATTGCTTTTAACAAAAGGACTTTATTGCACCAAAGATGAGTCACATCCTGGGTATTTCACCCTTCCTTAGAATCTTAGTACTTGCTTACCTGATCCATTATTCCCAAAACTTGTTTTTAACCTATATGTTACCTCTTGAAGTTTACCTGCTACTTTTTGTGAGGTTATAATTTTATGTTACGCATTTACATGATTACAAACAATTAATTTTACAACACAATTTGTTATTAATTTGACGGCTGGTTTTTTTTTTATTGGTAAGTTCTTTTTTCCCAGCCTATTTCTATTTTTATTCGGTGAACTACCACTTTCAAAGTTTATTTTTGCTATGTAATTTATTTCGACGTAAATTTCCGAGCTTTCACAATCTTAATAATTGCGATCGTTATTAAAAAAACTTTTCACAATTTGAGTGTTTTATTTTACGTTCCTTCCCTACTGTGCTTCAGGTCAAAGCGTTGTTTACAACTAACGTAAGGGGGCCCTGCCTTAGATGTTTGATCATGTGCCACTTTTCAAATTTAAGCGGAATCTTGTTTAGTTTTGGAGGGAATAGTCATTGGAGTGCCATTTTTAAACGTTGCCGGGTTGACTTTATTTCCGTGTTCTTGTAGTTTGAAGCCGTTCTTTAATCGTAAGGATAGGGACCACTTTAACCGTAAGCAAAGAATACTAGTTACCTACTCTTTGTCATAATGGTAGGTAAAGTGAAACAGATGATTGTACATTCTAATCACATCCGTCATTCTTATTTAAAATGCAAGATATAAAATGATGGTCAGAACATATGACAATTCTGTTTCTAGTGAAACGATCGCGAAGGCACAACGGTAGAACCTACAGTGACTCAATTTAGAACAGTGGTGACAACAGGACCAGGGTATCTCGTTTTTGATTGGTCGTTGGTTCCGGGCGCCATATTGGGGCAAACTGGCCAACAGAAAGTCTCCAAAACGACGCGGTACACTCCGTGCTACAATTATTAATTATACTGTTCTGACAGTTCACGACTTCACGTACTAGATTACACTATGCTGCTTGTATATGCTTTAGTTTACATTTTTCGTCTCCAGTTTTATATAAACTCGTATTTTTCAATACGCGTTTAGCTTGGATTTTCGATATTATAAAGTAAGTATGTAATACGCTTAGTGTTTTTAGATGTAAAACTGCACCTAGCCTTACTAGTGGTAATTGATGTAAAAGTTGTTTCAGAAGAACTAACGTAAGGGGGTCCTGCCTTAGATGTTTGATCACGTGCCAGTTTTCAAATTTAAGCGGGATTTTGTTTTTTGGAGGGAATAGTCATTCGGGTGGCCATTTTTAAACGTTGCCGGGTTGACTTTATTTCCCTGTTCTTGTAGTGTGAAGTTAGCGTAGAACCTGGGAGTTAAGTACACTACAAAGTTTGTTTCCAAATTTACGGTTATCGCTGTACGTAAACAAATAGCTTTTGTTCGTAACAATTGGTTTTACGTACAAGCCCTCAATAAAAATTCCTTCGTAGACAAACTCGCTTTCATTTGTCGATTTATGTGTTTTTATTCATTTATTTGCAGGTCCAATATGTTGCCGTTTCTTTACAGAGTGTTTTATCTGGGGGAAAGTTGTGTTAAGTAGTTGAATATTTGCACAAGACATTAAATGAATGTATACTAATATTTTGCCACGACATGTTTCTTTGTTTTGTTGTAATGTTAATTAACGTAATGTTCTTGGCTCTAATAATAAATATTTTTATTTAGTAGGGTGAGTTGTTTCGAATATGTATCATTTATATTTTATATATTATTTCGAAATTTCGCTTTGACGTAGTAGGTTAAACCATAAAAGTAAAAAGCCGCATGATTAGGCTATATAAGGTGTCTCGGCGAAAATTTGTATCTCCCTAAAACGGCAAAATAAATGTAATGACAAAAATCGAAAAACTGGTCCATTTTAAATCGACGGAGGGGAAAATGTTATGCAAAAATAATTCTTACATCTTTAAATCCTGTGCTAAGGGTTGCAACGTACACCATACACAAATTTTTAAATCGGTCGAGGACCACATGACGTTTTCCCAATGAAATTGACGAATAAATAACGATATAGACATCTTTTGACCACAATATACGCGGTCAGTAGCTTTCAGACTATGCAAACATAACTGAATAATCCGAATCTAATGCCCAAAGCCCGATGGCTCCGCTCTATTCCAAACAGATGAATTGCCGTAGCTGCTATTTAGCTGTTCGCTGACGATGACACAACCTGGTTGAAACACGTTCGATTTATTAACATATATTGATCTACTTGTGCATTAGACGTACCGTACGCCGCCGTACCTGGTTTTAAAATGCGTTACTGTTTTAACGTTTGTGGTATGCGAGCATGAAAAATGTCAGCTGTGAACACGAAACAACACCAACGTACCTACTTGGAGCGATAAATATTTGCAGAAGAAAGAAATCATCTGCAAACCTGCTCAATACCAACATTAAAATTAACTACAGAATCAATTCTAGGAAGCATTTCTCATATAGATTTCCTACCATTTCGTAATACAATTAAGTCTGATTCGTTTATTCTGCGTTGTAAAATATGATTAGCCGTAACGATATCTTAACGACCCTGCGTATTTGTTTTATTTGCTGCAAGGATGTTTTAATATCCTCTCAAAGATGGCCTTTTCGTGTAGTTGGATTCCTTGTGATCGTTATTAATTGGGCAATAACGCGCCGCGGATACGTTGTATCTTATTGCAGACTTCGCTTCGAATGCATTCGCCGCTGTCTTCGTTTCTTTCAGTTTGTCTAACAAGGGTACGAAATAAATTTATCAAGTTCTTTCTGCTAGTGAATTAAGCGGCATTATTTGCATAACTGCCACGCAACTCTCTTACAGTTTTTAATAAAAACTTAAAAGTTATTGCAATACTCAAACATCACACGCAATATTTGAACAAAAATATTGAGCGGCATCAATATAAGATTCTTGCATAAATTATCTAATTCCGAAGTATTTGAATTCATGTAATAGCTACTTGACATAGATGAATTGGTAACGGACAGATTAATCATGGAGATGTTAATCAACCATTTACTTTGACATTAATGCCAGCATAAAAATAGACGGTACTCCCTGTGTGCCTACAACAAATTTCGTTATTATTTCATCTGGGTGTCGTAACCACGGAATATAAATGAAGAAAGTAATGATGTTATCCAATTTGCAAACTCACGAAGCGAAAAAATCAAGAACACTGATTGAATTGACCATACGGTAAGGTGTCAGAAAATATAAACTTAAAACCTGTTATTCATAAATCTTACAGATGAAGGAATACCCACTTACAACCTGAAAAAGTTTATTTGCATCTTTCGATTACTCATTTCATTTTTCCGTCGCTTTTTTGACAATACAGCAATTACTACCTCAGCGTTTACGTCGTTTTTATGACTATACCTACTTTAGATGGTAAATGCAAATTTAATTCAAGAAAAACAAATAGGTATGTTAATGAAACTCGGCCCGATTCCGTTTAATCAATAGCAAACCTCCGACGTGTGTACAACTAGATTAAAAAACCTAATACAGTACTTTCAAGGAAAAATCAACCTATTAATACTATGTTGGGCGGTTCAACATTTTTTATTATTAAACGCATCAAAGTGCATAAGTTACATTAATTTGTTTGCACATTATGGAATATCAGTAATTGCTGTATAAAATGTTGGCAATAACATATCTGAAATCTTATATACAATTCAGGTATCAAAATTTTTTCAGATTAGTGAAAACGTCCAGAAACATGGTTGATACAACTAACTTATTAAATTAGCATAACTCCGGTGTAAATTAAATTTTAAGCACGTTATAACTTAGGAACCAGATAGTCATAGCTATTAATACCGTGTTGTAAATTTTGTATAGATTCCGCTTAATTCTAGTGTCTTCTTTACCACACATAGGTACTATACCAAGTTAAAACCTATTTTTAGCAAAATTTTCACCAAAGACGGAATTATTCGTGAATCATGAGTGTAATTACAACTGGAGTCAGCCAGGGAGTAACTTATACAGGGTGAATAAAAAGTAAAGAACATTGATGCTGGAGCCGTTATTATTAATAACCAATTTGAAATGATAAGACACTTTCTCAAAAAACTTAAATAATAGTTATTATTATTCTGTTATAAGTGGGATTAATAGTGATTAGAATTTGTTTTATGGTAATTGTTTCCAAAGAATTGCATGCCATGTTTCTCAAAATGTTTCTTAATTTTATTAACCTTGTGATTTTTTACATGGACCTAAAGAGAAAACAAGATACTATCTAACATTGCCGAAAAAATATAGATTGCTATTTAACATTTTTTGCGATGACATCACATTCTGAAACTATGACGTCAGAAAAAAAATTGAAAACCGTCAGATTGTGGTAAATATTTAATCATTCAACTTGTCTTGATAGGACCAGTAGTAACGGTTCCAGCATCAATGTTCCTTACTTTTTATTCGCCCTGTATAGTTGGTATATCTTACAATCCAAGTCTAGTTTATACGATTCCTATTTTTTTTAAATCGGCATCCTTGTTAAATTTTTTAAAGCTACGAAGTCGGTTAAATTACCAAGTGTGCATCCTTTTTCTCAGGAGATATTTGAGATATTAAAAAATTGAACTTTCAATTTGAGTACCTTGTATGTTTCACATAATTTGAAAGAAAATTACTCCACGTTTGGTAATGTAAGGGACGACATTCATATACATAGTGCGATTCCCACACACTGAGAGACTTATACAAAACCCTTTATACAGTCTGTTTCATACTCAGTCGGTACTATTGCTAACGTTGTTAGTTGTACTTCGAGTTAGAAAGACGGTTAAATTTCCAATATTGTGTATTTTTTTCTACCGAATCCAAATCTGTGATTAAAAAACATAACAACATCGCATTTTTCAGATAATAACAAAAATATGACTTTTTTATATGGAACGCCTTGTATATTATGATTATCATATAACAACTTATTAAATTCTCTATAAAAGTTCTTAATGGACCATAGCCAAAATACTTCATTTGGATCTAGTTATCCATCAAATTGATAAAATGACGTCATTTGTTCACATTAGTTCATTACTCCTAAATTTATCCTCCCGCATTGATATATGCGTCCCTTAAATCGTGGAAAACACAAACTTTGAGTTTATTTTGCGTTACAATAATTTTCAAAATTCTTTTATTTTTACCAATGTGTAACAGCAAGAAGTTCGTCTTGAAATAGACTCTGAGTTTGTATTATCCACGATTTAAGGGACGCATATATCAATACGGGAGGATAAATTTACGAGCAATGAACTAATATGAACGAACGACGTCATTTTATGATTTTATGGATAACTACATCGAAACAAGCACTACTGAAAAATCTTGGTCTTTTGAAGTATTTTGACTATGGTGCATTAACAACCTTTGTAGAGAATTTAATAATCTGTCATATAATGTAATAATATATAGAATGTTCCACATAAAAAGTCACATGTTTGTTATTATCTGAAAAATGCGATATTATGGGTTTTTAATTACAGATTTGGATTCGGTACAAAAAATACACAATATTGATCTTTCTAACTCTACAACTATGAAAGTTAGCAATAGTGCTAACTTAATTTGAAACAGACTGTATGCATATGATATGACAAACGAAATAAATTCATTACTTACTAATTCAATTCCATATAGACGTAAACCTCCATACCTAAAAACAAAAAAAGATCATTAAAAATTTATATAGGTAGAACAGTGTAAAATTAAACATCATGGGAGTTACGGCAAACAGCGTAAGTTATTCAGGAATATTCTCTTTATGGGTAAGTAACATGGGTAATAGTTGACGGTACGTAATAAGTACAACTCAATAAAATGTGCTATTGATATTTTCAATACGTTGTAGAAAATTGATATATCAATAAAAATCGCGTAGAGATTTAAAAAAAACAGCATCAGAGTTCAATGAGAAATATAAATAATTGGTAATGTGTCATATTTCGAATGGCCTAACATTTTATTCAACATTTAATTTCTGTTTATTATCCTACTATAGAGCAAAAATTATTTTTTGCGTTAAACTTAAAATGTAAATTTACTTATTGCACTGTTTTATTTGACTATAAATACATATATACATGGCCTTAAACGCTCAAAACATCACTGATTACTATAAAATCGCAGCCAGACTCTGAAGCGATCACATATTTCGCAGTGTGCATTTGCGAATAAGTATAATTTCTTGGAACAATTTTGTGTTTTTAAAAACGAAGGGCCCATAATAGTGAGGGATTATTAAAGTAACAGTGCACATGTACGAAAAAAGAAGTGTATTGTAAAAGTTTCCTTTCGGCGAGAATTAATAAGTTACACACCATCAGCAGCCCGCATTGTTTTGGCACCAAAGTGGAAATTAGAAACTCTGTTTTACGTATTCATACCGGATCCTCCAATTGGTATCACATATATCACGTACAGCGGAGAGCAAGTATAAGCTTACAACTCCCCCAATAATGACAAGTCCAGACATTCCAATTTTTTTTGCGATTACCCTTCGTTCTTGAGATATTCGCAGTTAAAGTTTTGACTCTATCGATACATATAGCTTATAGTACTTCGTTCCTGAGAAATTATAACAGACCTCGATACGGAAGGGCGTAATTGGTAGAAATTAGCTCATTGGCTTTTGTTAAAATAACAAGAAGAACAAAACCAGTTTTTAACCCATCCCGTCTCTCTGATTCCAAAAATACCACGCATGACTGAACCATAGATTAAACAATGATGAAGATTTACTAACCACTGGATTCTATGTAAAAATATCTAAAATAGTCACTTTTTACCTTTTTGCTATCTCAGATGGATAGTAAGATATGATAAAGTCCCAAAAGTCATACTTTTGGTTTTCACCCTGCATCTCAGAAGCAAACCTAGCTAGATTGATGCGGTGTATGTGTGTGGTATTAAAACTTTTCCAAAAAAAGTGGCACAAGGCACAGTATCTATCTTTTAAAAACAGCTGAGATCGGCTGAGATACACTGCAGTCTCGACCAAAATAGGATACACAGTACATTAGGCATAAAGGGTGTGAGATTGCCAAAGCCGTTTTTTTAAATATCTGGTTTGAGGTAGGAAGTAGTTATGTCAAGAATTTGGCTCCTGGTTTTTCTATGGCATGCATGCGATAAATAATAAATTAAAAATTGACATTGAAAGAAATGATGTGAATGGTTATTGTTATGTTGGGACTGGGAGCCGGTTCACATTCCGATTTGCGATAGGTATACGTTTTTTTATTTGTTGGGGTGAGTTATTCTACGCTGGAGACGCAATTGGAACATCCCACTTGTAAGTGCATCTTGAGAAATAGGTATAGTGCCAACATAATTTCACATGCAACATCTTTAATTACAAAAACATGCAGGCAGGTAGAGGCATTATCGAAAATTTAAATTAAATTTGTGGATGAACTTTTCTTTACTCAAAATATGTATCGTCACCAACAGTATATTATCCAAAAAATCAGAATCGCTAACCGTTTATTTTAAAAAAATATAAGAAGGAGTAACTTTTTTTTAACAATTGCGATAGGCTGATTCATTTTATCACATTGCATATTACCTAGGCTTCTAGTTTGCACAGCTCACTTACGAGTTTGCATTACTTACTCGAAGTATCAATGTTCTCATTTCAAAAATCGTATTGAACTAGATACGAAGAATCGCGTACGATTTTCAGTAGGGGAATTTTTTTATCACTCAAATCGCATTCGGAAACCAGACTTTTAATTCGGTTCATTTTCAACAGCACTGATCCTTGAACTCGTAGAAATCGATTGGCGAAAGTTTGACATCGCTATCTCTTTTCGTTTTCGAGTTAAGCGAGGAAGAGGAACAGACTAACAAAACCATCACATAAAGGGAATTTTTTTTCGAAAAATTCCCCTAAAAACTGTACGGCAATATTGTTCCTGAAATTCGATTATCCGGCCAAGAAATGCAGTTGGAATTCTTTTTTGATTTTTCGAAAACTGCACATTCCGGTATGATCATGTTAAGGAATTACCAAATTTAATAGATGTCAGAGTTTTCTTTATCAGAGAAATGTCGTTTATGTGTATGCATGGAAAAAGATGCAGTAAGCCTTCATTTGAGCAGCAAGAATAAGTGAACTCAAGTTTATAACGACATGTGTACCTACTCCCTAGAGCTAGACCCCCATAGTTGCTCTCTCCAGGTCACTATAATCAGAAAACAATAGAAATAGTTCAAATTATAGCAGGTGGAACAACCGTTTACAGGTGTTTCTGGTTATTTTAGTTCTGTTTGTGCATGGGCGTACCTAAGCCAATGTAATACAAATTCAATACCTACAAAATTAATATTACCCACATAATAAACTCAATTAGTTTCAAATACAACTTCCAATCCCATCTCATTTACTCAATAACTGACCGAATAATCGGCATTAACGATTTTGCATCAGGTTGTAAATTGTTTAGCTCTGGTGGTAAAAGTTATGTGTGCGGCGAGACGTTTTTGTGCAGAGAACCAATTAACTTCGTAGTAACGGGCTTCGGTTGGGGCGACGACTGTAATTATCCTACGTCAAGACGTATTGCTATCAGCAATAATAAACATTTTAATTACTTTATTGTTAGTAAATCGATTGCTTAACCTAGCATTCAAATCTCTTTCATTGCTATAAGTGTACGCGCGGAGGTTGCACAACTAGTTTAATGTATTGGAATCGATAGGTTTTAAAAACGTTTTCCATTGTGAAAATTCACGGCTGCGTATACTTGTTGCACGCTCAATTATGCATCCATTGACATTAGTGCGTTCGCGTGAGTTCTTTATAAACTTAAAAAGGCATTAATTCGGTGCGATCGAGTGCATTCACAAAAATCCCATGCGGACCGATTAGTTCTTTGTTTAAGGAGAAGACAGGCACGTATAGTGTTGGCAGCGAAGCGCGATACCTTCCAGTGATTTCAACGGGCGATGAGATAGAAAACCCGGCATTTAAGTAAAAACGCGGTCCGAGTTAACAGTTTTTTTTGTAACCTGCCGCCGACTTGGTATATTCTTAAGTTGGATCTTGCAGGACGCGGCGAGGAGTGGTAGATGTAGAGTTCGTGGCCTTGTCCAAGCGGCCGCAGTCAAACGGCGAACTGCATGAGAGTCGGTTGCGTTATGCAAGAAATTACACGCGTAAAATACAATGGTGTAGCGTTGCGTGCCGTTCGCGATGGGCACCACGGTGGTGTGCGCGGTATTATTCGGGGTAGTTTTTGGCGTCTTATCGGCGTCCTTAAGTAAGGCGCTCCGTTATCAGGCGCCGGACGAGTGCAAATGGGTGGTAGAAAACGGAGGCGCCGACGAAGACGTGGCGTTAGTATGCAGATTACGTACCATCAACAGCGAGTTGGAAAATACAAATTTTAGTGTAATACAACCGCAGCATACCGTGAGATTACGGCTCGAGTGTAGTGATGCGCTATTTTTTCAAAGTTCGCTAAACGCTGGCAGTTTTCGTCCTCTTCTGGAACTGCGGGAGTTGTCAATTGAATATTGTAAGATAGGAAATTTATCTGATGGGGTCTTTCGTGGTCTCAAGGAGTTGCGTAATCTAACGGTTCGCACGCATAATACAGATTGGTCGGCAATGTCACTCGAAGTATCACCAGGTGTCTTCACCGACGAGCTTCGACTACTGGAGCGGCTGGATCTCGGTGAAAATAATATGTGGAACTTGCCGGAAGGTGCTTTGTGCTCGTTATACTCGTTAGAAATTTTAAATTTAACGCGAAATCGATTTCGGGAGATCACCTCGTTCAGGTTTGCCCATAACCCTTCGGAAAGGTGCGGAACGAGCCTTCGCTTATTGGACTTGTCCCGCAACAACATCGACCGGTTGCCATCTGGACAGCTGTCAGGATTAACTCGATTGCAAAAATTGTACCTCCAGGGAAACGGTCTTTCATATTTAGCCGACCGAGCACTCGAAGGACTTTCTTCGTTAAACATTTTAAAACTATCAGATAATCGACTAATAAGCTTACCGCCGGAGTTATTTTCGGATACTCGGGACGTTAAAGAGATGTACTTGCAGAATAACTCGATTAACGTGCTCGCGCCGGGGCTGTTTAGTGAACTTACGCAACTTTTAGTGTTAGACTTATCTCATAACGAATTAACGACGGATTGGATTAACGCCGCGACGTTTGCGGGATTAATTCGGCTAGTCGTGCTGGACCTTTCGCATAATCGATTAACGAAATTAGAGCCGTCAGTGTTTAGGGACTTGTACAGTTTACAAATTTTGAGACTGAATGATAATTTTATAGAATTAATACCGGAAAATACGTTTTCGGCGTTGTATAATTTGCACACCCTAATTATTTCTAATAACAGACTGACTAGCATAGATAGCGATACGTTTAACGGTCTTTATGTGCTTTCGCTATTATCCGTGGACAATAATAAAATTAGTAGAGTGCATCCGGAAGCCTTGCGAAACTGCTCTAGTTTGCAAGATTTACATTTGAACGGAAATAAATTGATGTACGTTCCGGAAGTGATTTCGAACGTTCCCATGTTAAGAACTTTGGATCTAGGCGAAAATCACATAGACACATTAACGAATGATACTTTTCGGGATATGAAACACATTTACGGATTAAGACTGACCGAAAATAACATCGGTAACATTTCCAAAGGCGTTTTTGACGCAATGTCGGCTTTGAAAATTTTAAATTTATCCAGAAATAAAATTCAAAAGGTAACAGCGGGCGCTTTCGATTCAAATACGAATTTACAAGCGATTCGATTAGATGGAAATTATTTGTCGGATATTGAGGAATTGTTTGGAAAATTGCCGAGCTTAGTTTGGTTAAACATATCGGATAATCAATTAAAATGGTTCGATTACGCGTTAATTCCCACCGGTTTACAGTGGCTCGATATTCATTCCAATCACATATCAGAGTTGGGTAATTATTTCGAAATTGAATCTACTCTCTCATTAAGCACGTTTGACGCGAGCGCGAATAAATTAACGGAAATTACAGGGAGTTCAATTCCCAACAGCGTTGAAGTTTTATTTCTCAACGACAATTTGATTACAAAAGTTCAGTCGTACACGTTTTTCAAAAAACCGAATTTAACGCGCGTCGATTTATTCGGAAATAAAATTACGCATTTAGATCCGAACTCTTTGCGTATATCGACTGTACCTACGGATAAATCGCTTCCGGAATTTTACATCGGGGGCAATCCGTACCATTGCGACTGCACAATGGATTGGCTTCAAAAAGTAAACGCCGGAAATCGTGCTCGAACCCACCCCAAACTAGTTGATTTGGAAAGCATCTATTGTCAACTTTTATACAATCGTGGTCGGACATACGTTCCACTTGTCGAAGCGGCTCCTTACCAATTTCTGTGCACATACGAAACCCATTGTATCGCATTGTGCCACTGCTGTGACTTTGATGCATGCGACTGTGAAATGACTTGCCCAGAAAATTGTACGTGTTATCACGATCAGTCTTGGTCCGCTAACGTTGTGGATTGTTCCTCCAGCGGATATGTTGAAAATTTACCGTATCAAATACCAATGGATGCCACCCAGTTGTATTTGGATGGGAATGATTTACGCTCCTTGAATAGTCACGCCTTTATTGGACGTAAACGCCTTAAAATATTATTTGTAAACAATTCCAACATAGAATCAATACAAAATCGCACGTTTAACGGCTTAAAGGAATTAGAGGTGCTACATTTGGACGGAAATCGAATACATGAACTTCACGGTTACGAATTCGACGGTCTGACCGGTCTAACCGAAATTTTTTTGCAACACAATCGCATATCGCACATTCACAACTCGACATTTTCGTCCCTTCGACATCTGCGTGTGCTCAAACTCGATCACAACAGGCTAAACAAATATACTGTGTGGCAATTTCCTGTGGCACTTAACGAAGTGACTTTAGCTTACAACCCGTGGTCTTGTAATTGCGAATTTACTGAACAGCTTCGCGAATGGATGGTTCGCGGTGATGCGGTGTTAGATATAAATTCCGTGCGGTGTGTTTATAACGTTACCGAACTTGATTACTACACGGAAGAAATTTACGCTGACAACCCCGACGTCGGTTTCTACATAAACTCTGAAAATAACACCGCATGTACTGGCGCGGCCAACATCGACAACAGCATCAACGGAAATTTAACCGCTACGAAGACCATCATCAGGCGGCAGGAAATCCAAGATTACCTCCCGCTTTTGGTAATAACGTTAGTGACTTTCGCCGTTATCGTCGTGCTAACGCTCCTTGTGTTCATATTTCGACAAGAGCTCCGCGTGTGGATTCATTCGAAATTCGGCGTGAGACTTTTCCATCGTCCGACGGAATTCGAAATGGACGATCGCGATAAACTCTTCGACGCTTTCGTCAGTTACAGTTCAAAAGATGAGGCATGGGTTGCCGAAATCCTTGCTCCGACGTTAGAACCTAATTATAAATTATGCCTCCACTATCGTGATTTCCCCGTAGGGGCATATCTCGCAGATACCATCGTACAAGCCGTAGAATCATCCCGTCGCACTATTATGATCTTATCGGAGAATTTCATTAAATCGGAGTGGTGTAGGTTTGAATTTAAATCCGCGCACCATCAAGTTTTAAGAGATCGAAGACGTCGACTTATTGTAATTTTATTGGGTGAAGTGCCTCAGAAAGATTTAGATCCCGATATACGTTTGTACCTAAAAACGAATGTGTATTTGCAGTGGGGTGATAAACTCTTTTGGGAAAAGCTCAAATTCGCTTTGCCGGATGTTCCCAACAACCAACGTCGTCGTGGTTCAACGCGAACTCCTCACGTCCATCACCACGTCCATCGGCACAACACCAGGGGACAAGCGCCTAATCCACCTGGAAATACTCCACGCACGGTAGCCATTCATATATAGACTAGTTGTAACTTATATCCTAAATTGTCAGCCTATTGTGATACGTAGAATATGACCGAGTGCAATTTGAATGTAAACGAGAATGTATTGTGATAATCCGGGATAATCAAAAGTGAGAAAGTGTGTTTATAGTACGTATAAGTGATACCCGGATAACTTCTGCTCTTCTGGAGGTGAAAATTGTTTTCTGTACATAAGGACTTGTATAGCTAAGTATTACCGTATGTGTAAGTAAAACTGTATATATTTTCAAAAAAACGCTCTTCATATTTATTGTTCGTGCAAACTAAAAGTTTTCTATTCAACCATGTCATGATCTTTAAGGATAATTACCATTCAACAGACGTCGAGAATTAAGATTAAAGCGATAATACTATTAATTGATGTGTTTTATTTCGGATAGCACAATTAAAAATTAATTCGCCCGGTTCACATATCGTCTTATTAACAAGACAAATTCTTTCAACCGAAAAAGAACGTCGTACCGCAAACGAGCTAATATTTTAACCGCAACCTAAAAATTGGAACAAAATTATACACTCTCGAGTTCCTGCAATTTTAAATTCAGGTAACGCCAGTTAATTTAAATAAGTCAATAATTGGGGGTTTGGAAATAATAAAAAAAGAACCGTAACAACAAGAAAATAGTCATCCAATAAAATTAAGGAAACAATTTCGTTACTTTCAAGTAGTTGGCTAATTAAATTTAGGTGAGTAAAGCCTGGTTAATTAAGCGAAATCATAAAAAAAGCTTTAAACCGTCGAAATACGAACAATTTGTAATACAAAATAGGTTTTACCTACTTAATTGACGAGAACTTCCGTAATTACATAACAAAAATCTTTTTTTCTAACACAATTATGCTAAGGATGTTATGGGATTTAATTTTAATAAGCTCATTCTTCGTAAGTAAAGCGTGACTCACGGAAATTCTTCGCCATAGGTGCATATGCGGCGGTTGCTACAATCTGATTGAAAAAGAATTAAGATTTTCGTAACTCTGGCTTGTAATTTAAATTAAAAACGAAACTAGTCGCCGCCATCCAATTTATTGTGGTAATAAATAAGGAATCGATATTATAATTCAACACATTTTTGGTCATGTGATTTGCGTACATAAACGAAGACGTCATCAGGTTAGTTCTTCTACAGCAAATGATTCATTTTCTGTGTGGCGCATACAAAATTATCCTCTATTGTTCTCCAACCTCATCTCAAACATTAAAGACAAATAAAAGGAAGATGAGGTGAATGTACATTTTAAACCTTTGTCTGTCTCTATTAGTGATATTCTGTATAATGGATGCGGCAATCAATCCCGGTTTCATGTATTATAATAGCATTCTTTGGGTATCAACACCTATTTCATATTACTTGCTTTTGAACATTACAATTTTCTCCTTTAGCGACCAACTGGCGGGTTAACGAATGTAAACCCTAACACGCATTGTTTGGCAACACAACGCATCATCAATGTGATGTCATGTCACGTTGCTTGTACCATGTTTTAAGGTTAGTTGAATTGAAAAAATCGTTTAATTGGATAATTTGTGAATTATGTTCGATTAACTGATATAATTCGACCTAAGTGTCTAAGTGATTACCAAAAACCTGTGCATTCAGAAATGGCTATAAGATCCACACTCGCACAGAGGGTTTTATATCCGTAATGTTCAAACATGCGCACCCCTATTTAGGTTTTGTGTAGAGAAAAAATTACGAATCCATAGAAATCATTTTTAAATTTTCTGAAACTGAAAAAATTAGCTGTGGTTAGCACAGACCGGTACCACCAGCACTCCGCGCATGCGCGATTTTGCCCCTTTATGTCCAAGAATATTTTTACCAAATTTGGTTGCAATCGGTTTAGCCGGAAATGAGAGTACAAACGGACCGACAGACTGACATAATCGAGATTTTGTTTGATTCGGATTCTTGGTTCTTAAAAACGTGTATTTCCGTAAAAAAAGTGGGGAGTCATTTTTTACCTCAATGCATAAACTCCGTCACTAACGTGCGGGTGGTAAAACATGGAAAAAAGAATTGCGCTTTGTACAAACATTAGCGATGGCATGGCATTGTAGCGCACATCATTGTATTTTCATGATTACTACGAAAACTCTTCGGAAAACTCTCTCAAATGTTGGTTTCGAAAACTATCATGATTTGTAACGTACACTACGAGGTACACTATTATAACATAGAGAAAATGACAATTCCAGCGCGCTCGTTTCATTTTATAATTATGTAGGTGCGAGGCAATAGCGATGTTTCAAAAAGTAATATTTTTTCCCATTTCCAGTTCCAGAATTAAGACAATTGGAAGACGATGATTTGTATGCATTCATAATTTTTTTTCGCTACACAAACCTCTACAAAAATTGCGTGGGGAAAATGTTTCACTATTACGGATTTAGCAATTAATCCTATGTTGACGTCGCGAAAGTCACACCCCGGTATGTTTCCAAAGAGTTTCGTTATCACGGTAACGGCAGGCGACATACAATTTGCATGTGAAAAAACATGNAAAGTGTCACCATCTCCCGGTCTATACCGTAAGTGGTGCCCTACCATGGAGTACACTTTGTCGTGGTGTAGGACTCAGTAGTCACATTTTTCTGTGGCACAGCTAAGTATCTCAGGGGAGGGTAAATCTGGTTCCAAGGATGCTGTATCATTCAAATGCTTTATGGAGTAGAGAAATCCAAAAGGGTTTTCGACGATTGCTCATTAAACGTAACATAGAAAACTATATTGACATGAGTAGCACATTTTTCACGTACGTTAACTCCTGAGGCCTGCGGTAGACGACAATTTGGACAACTTCCGAATACGATTGAGCCATTTGGTGATAGAGTTTCGAATAATTGGAGTAGATCATGACTTGTTAAACGTGATAAAAGAGACTTTATCGACACTAGTAGGTACTCCTTTGGACTCTGAGGGGTTATAAAAGCAGCTTGATGGTAGGGCAAAGAAAATAATTGGTTTCTTCGTCGACAACTATGGAAACTGCATACAGCTTTGCGTGAACTGTATGTTGCGGCCAAAATTTGGTTTAACAGAGTCTTCTGTTCGACTGCACTCAATGTGTGGTTCCATAAGAGTGCCCACCATAAAAACTGTTTTTCCAAAAAAAATTGTTTTAAGAACTATACTTTATAAATTAGACCTTTATCTACAAAATGTTCGTAACAGAAAACTCTTAAAGTGGACATAGCTTACTGATCATCTCCATATGATAGCTTCGATGACCTACAAGCAAAGCACCTTAAGTACACATTCCTCTTAAGTAACTACATGTCTTGTAAAAAATCTAAGCTTAACTTAAAAACCTACAAGGCAGTTTTCTGATGAACAAAAATCTGTGTTTGATGCAAGAAATATTCCCAACATCATTTCATCACTGTTTGGCAGATTTGCTGCTATCAGCAGTCGTATACCCACTTTCCATTTTTATCTGGTTTTAAAAACTAAACATTAGGATAATATAATCACTATAAAATGGAACAAGCACTAAATTAAAAAACGTAGACAAACTCTACAAACGAACAGAGGATTAGGATAATGACGCCACGCGCTCTGATTGGCGTTTGATATCACGTGACAAATGTGGTTAGTTTTTAATTTTAGCTTTACTAATATATAATAGTTTCTCGTGTACATTACCAAAGAAAGTTATTTTGCGATACCCTGACACCTTACCCTATCTTATGAAACAAACATTTATTTATTATTTTTCCACTGTCATGTACCCTATTATTCATAACTCGAAAACGAAGGTAAGATCGGACGTCTGTTTATCTAACAATTTATGCTTATTTTGAGGTACTGTATCTGCCGAGGTATCTGCTATTATATGGGCGGACTTTTAAAAAATACCAATATTGAGGTCAGTTGTTACTAGTAATTTATTAACAGGCAATTCGGGAGAAAAAAAACCATTTAATGGCAACCCTTATTCACTATTCCAAGTTATTGCCATACTCAAATATGGCACCATAATATTCAATGCCCCTAGACACACTTGGGAGGAGTTTTGAAAAATACTTACAAAATCGAAAATATCACAACGCATATGTATTGCTGAAAGAAGATTAAAGAAGGAACACAAGATTTGGGGGTGTGATACGTAAACGAATCATTTTGGATGCTTGCTTTGGTTCAACTATCGACACCGTGCATAATTGATTTCGAGATTGAGTTGAACTTGATACAGAATAGCACACAAATGTTGCTGCTAATATATTGTAGAACTAGATGATGTAATTTTCAACCAACTAACGAACAAAAAACATTTCGAGGTGAAACACTTTTCCTTTGGAGAGTATTTCACTTCTCGTACCGCTTTTTTGTTGATGTACATACCTAGGTAATAAAATTATAGATCTCGTTTTTAGAAATCTCCCTGAAGATTATACAGAGTGTTTCACGTAGCCCGTTCGTTACAAGTTTTTAAATTTGCAGTTCAACTTGAAATTTGGTTCACAGTCATAATAGACATTACAAATTGAAATAAAATAATTTGAAGATGGCGCCATCTTGGTTTTTTAATTAAAACATTCCATTTTCTATTTTTTTTTAATGCGCCATTTTATTCTGAATTCAATACATTTAAGATTTGTATACCTATCGGTCATAGTTTTTGACATGTCCATTTTTCTAAACTAAGAATTTAGAAATGCAAGGGTCTATTCAAAGTTCATAGCTCTTAAATCGTTCAAGATAAGTGAGTGCTCTTTTTATTTATAATTAAATCCTTGAACTATAAGGAATGTTTGGAATGACCGCTGAAAGTCTTGAAAAGGTTTCCAGAGCTGCTGCGATTTTTTCAAAATTTACAATAAAAAAATGTCAAAACTTTTTCAAATTGAAACTATTATTTCTGATGCCAGAAATGAATGTAGATTTGAATTTTGGGGCAACTTTTATTAAAATTCTGTATGCGTATATCCGGTACCTACTTTTTGAGTTACTTATTACCATTTTTTATAGAAATATTTTTTTTCCCCTAAAATTCAAATCTACATTCATTTCTGGCAGCATTTTTTTGCTAATTTTATTGGTAATTTTGAAAAATCTCAGCAGCCTTGAAAACTTTCTCAAGACTTTCAGCAGTCCCTCCAATCATTCCTTAGACCTTAAGGATTTGATTATAAAAAAGATCCTTGCATCTCCAATGAGAAAAATTAGTATATGTCAAAAACTATGACAGATAGGTGCGCAAATAGTAAATTCGTTGAATTCAGAATAAAATGGAGCATTTAGAAAAAAATGAAAAATTGGATCTTTCTGTTAAAAAAAAAACTAAGAAGGGGTCAACTTCCGGTATTTACGAAAGCACCGCCATCTTGAAATTATTTTACTTCAATTCGCAATGGTCGATTATGGCTGTTAACCAAATTTCGAATTTCTATTTCAACTGCAAGTTTAAAACTTCTAACGAACGGGTTACGTGAATCTCCCTCTATAATTAGATAAATCTATGCCTAACAGATAAATAGAGTTTGATTTAAAAATATATAATCAGGTTTTACCAAAACCGCCTTTCAGGCTTTAAAACTCGCATCTAATAAAGTTCATATTTAACACTTAAATGTCTCCATAAAAGATAAATTATTAAAAACTTTGCAACTGAATTTAAACGGTCAATGGAATTTTCTCTATTCCTTTGTCATATCACATTGCATAAAAAATAAATTTATGAAGTATAAAAAAAAGTATACGGATAGATTCTATTTATTAGCACATTTTTCCGTCGCAAGTATTTCCTTTACGATATTTCCAAAGTTGGTATAATAGGTATATCGATTTTACTACGTTTTTAATGCTTCTGATCTAATTATAAAACGGGTGCTCATTTATTTGAGAGGAAAATCGAAATTGTTGTCATTTTTCTTTATCGCATAGCAAAAGGTATGCTTCCTGTTTTATGCCACAATTCACTATTCGGTATTCTAATAAAATAGTTGAATTTATTACGCCACAATTTTTAAATTTACAGATATTTAAGCCCGGCCGTTCTACCGTTTCATGTGAAGTCCCAAGTTTGTCGATTCTTTTATATCCAATTTTTTCTGTGGTTTTTGTTATAACTTATTTCAAATTACAGACATTTGAATAAGAAAAAAGTAAATTATAAACCTGTTAGTCTTGAGACTTGATGGAATTTACGCACTTTAGCCCGTTCGTCGCCTGTCCACATTATTCTTGCGTTAATTAAAAGCATAGGATAACTGAGACATATGTGTTTAAAGTAAGCCTGTAAATGGATAAACAATTTTTAAAATGCAAGTCATTTTTCAGATGCACAAAAAAAGGAAAAATATTATTTGTAAACTCACTGGCGGCTCTATGACCCAGAAGGGGGTTGGGAGTTTGAAATGGACGAATGCAACGGTACTGCGAGGGGCATTAATTACTTAATTACTGTATCCTCCAAGAATTCTACTCTTCGTTACCTATTAGTATACAGGGTGATTCCTATAGTACCTGCCACCGTTTGGGAGCGTTTAGGTGGTGCGTAGGGGAGTATTTTGATATAGGACACTTGGGGTCGGAAATCTAAAATAAGGGTGCCAGAGCCAAATTTACCTTCTGGAATTTCGCTCCTGTAGGTAGGCAACCCAACCGGCCGGCGGTGCACACGGAGCGATCTCAGGCGGCGATGTGTGGCTGACACTTGATCAGAAATCCCGTCTGCAACGACGCGTATCAAGTGAATAAACACTATGGCACGTTTTACTAACACGGAATACGCCGACATGCACTTCATGTACGGATTGGCAAATGGTAACGCACGAGCTGCACGACGAGCGTACGCTGAGCGGTATCCAAACCGTCAGTTACCCTGCAGACAGGTCTTTCAAGTAGTTCACTTCCGACTGTGCGAGACAGGGCAATTGCAGGTAAGCTGACGGAGGCTTAACTTTACACACAGATTCGTGATGCACATCGATACTTGGGTCATTTAAGCACCCATTTCGAAAAGTTTGTTTGTTTACACCGACCTCCTCCTATTTCGCAGACCACTAGCGCCCGTGATCGCGATCGCCCGTTGGTAAATGCCTTAGAGGAGGATGTGTTGGAACGTTTCGAGGCAAACCCGCGTACTAGCACTCGACTTGTAGCAGATCAGGTGGGTTGTAGTCAACACACAGTGTGGAACATCGCCAACAACAACAACTTACACCCCTATAAGTTTAAGAAAGTGCAAGAGTTACGGCCGGGTGACCATGAAAGGAGGCTGGAATTCTGCAACTTAGTCGTCCAGGAGGAAGAAGCTAATCCGAACTTTCTGAGGAGCGTGCTAGTTACTGACGAGAAAGGATTCTCAAGAGAGGGGACCTTCAATCCTCGTAACAGCCACTACTGGGCGGAGCACAATCCTCATGAAACGTTTACGCGAGGATACCAGGACAAGTTTTCTTTAAACGTTTGGGCTGGCATCCTGGGGACAACCTACTGGGGCCTTACATCCTCCCTCCGCGTCTAAATGCCCATAATTACCTGATTTTCCTGCGCGAGGTGCTACCAGAACTTTTAATGGATGTTCCAGTGAACTTGTACTGGGACCATTGGTTCCAGCACGATGGGTGCCCTGCTCACTACGGGCGGCAGGTGAGGGAACACTTGGACCAAACCTATCCGGACAGATGGATCGGCCGTGGAGGTGCGGTGGAGTGGCCTGCCCGCTCGCCCGACATCACCCCATTAGATTTTTACTTGTGGGGTGTGATGGAAGCGCACGTCTACGAGACTCCCGTCGAATCCGAAGAGGACTTAATTGCGCGCGTCGTCATGGCCGGAGAGGCTGTTCGCCAGGACATAGGAGTCTTCACGCGAGTTCGAGGGGAGTGGTTGGCTAGATGTAGGAAGTGCATTGAGAACAACGGTGGCCACGTTGAACACTTGTAAACGTTATTGCTTTTGACGGTCGTTTTCCCTCCTTCCCTCCCATGTCGCTTCCTCGCGCTAACTCGCTCTGCATCGCTCCGCGCGAAACGTCGGTCGGTTGGGTTGCCTACATACAGGCGTGAAATTCCAGAAGATAAATTTGGTTCTGGCGCCCTTATTTTGGATTTCCGACCCCAAGTGTCCTATATGAAAAGACTTCCCCTAGGCACCCCCTATACGCTCCCAAACGGTGGCAGGTACTATAGGAATCACCCTGTATATCTATGCGTTATAGTTTACGCAATTTTAAGATCAGAAAATATAAATAATTCGTATCACAGCTTTGAGCGTTTTCAATTCAAATTTATTTCCGCTTCCCACAAGACTATCCGTATAGCACTGAAACATTTTTAAACAAACACACATAATTGCTACTAAATAATAAATGACAGCAAGTTGGCAGTTTGCAAATATCCGTTGATTTAGAACAGCCCGTGGTGTTAACTTGAAATGCACCGACATGCCCTTTGTGGAAAAGTTAATGAGGCTTGCTGGGTTTAAAACTGTTTAACTATTGGTTTACAATTTTACGACTCTCACAATCTTACGAATAGAATGTGGGCATTTGGTGTTCCCTTGATATTTAAAATTCTGAAAGTTGTCATGTCATTAATCATTTTTTTCGTGAAGGGTCATTTTTAATGGCATTTTGGTATACTGGTTTTTGTCAAAATTGTCATCCTTAATGTCGGTTGAAGCTTTATTAATTGTTCGGGTCAAAGCCGAGGGGCGTTTGCATATAAACTTAACAAAAGATCTACCTAATTCGGCATTAAAGAGATGCATTTTGGTATCCACATATTTCATAGTTCAGTTCATATTCCACAACTAGTATTAATACTATAGTATAACCACTGCATAATATATTACTAAAATGTGGTAAGAAATACCAGCTTTGCATAACCGAAATAAGCTTTAATTTTTTAATGAAAGTCCAAGGGGTGTAGGCATAAAACTTTACAGCTTTATACAACCCTCCACGTTACTTCCTTTAGAAGCGGAGTCACTTACAGCTTGTTATATGCACCTGTCCGAGATAAAAAGCGCATTGGTCCAGGTAAAGGAATGACGAGTAACAATAAAAGAAAAGAAACCACCACCATAAATTTGCTTTACAAATTTCTTAAACTAGAGGCTAATTCTTTAACAATACTAGACTCAATGAATTTAAATGCAAACGGGACCATTGTAAGTGTACCTATTTGTACCGAGTAGATGCAGGGTGGCCGATAACACAACAGAGTTATTTTAGGGTAGTGCCAATGGAAAACTAATGTGTTCAGGCGTTTTTCAAAAATTAATTTCCAATTATACTCCGCTTTCGAACAATAGAATAGTTTACATTTAATTATCCATTGTTTGTTAAATTCCAATACAGTCAGGATTTTTTGGAGCATTTGAATAGTACGTATGGTTTATCACATTTCATGTTGCAATTGACAATAATTAGATAAAGTGAGTAGCAGGAAATAAATGAAAATTACCGTCAAATATGTCTCCCTCGTTGGTGAAAACTGCATTACGATAACACATTTCGTTCTCTAATCATTATATGTTATACGGGATGTAGCATCATCAAGACCCCTCGTATCATAATTCCTTTCCATAAAAGATACCGAAAAAAATCTTGGAGTAAAATTGTGCATAAACACCGTCGCCATTTTTCTAAAATTGTTCTGATCGCCAGTGGTGTGCTGTATTCCAGTGACATATTAAACTTGCGTTTTTTTCAATGGAACACCATATATTTTATTGCAGATTTGAAAAGTACTTAAGTATGTGACATATTATACTTACCCTTAACTTTAACGATTTCGCTGTATATACCTTCTTTCTCAACACTTGACCATTTTTTTTAATTTTTTGCGCGAGATATTTTTTTTTAATTTCAAATTGAACCCACCGAAACAAATTATAACTCTGGATAGCCGAAAATACAAAATATGCACTGATACAAAAAAAGCACACATTCCATCATAAGAAAATTTCAGAAAAAAAGAACAAATCGAAACGACGTTCTTTTAATGTTTTGGAGTAGAAACATATTTAACAATAAATTAATTTAATGATCAACTAGAATACATAAGGCATCCACACAGGTGTCCAAAATTTTGGTGTGATAACTATTAAATACATAAGCGTGCGTTACATAGAGTGTAAGAATTAAGTAAGTATATAAAAAGTTGGGTGCAAGCATCACCTATAAATTACAGAATTTCTCTTAGTTGCCGGATGCGCCCTTTCTGATTTTACAAAAAAATCCAAACTTCCTACCCCAAGATGGCATTCCCCTAAACGGAGGCACAAAAAAAATCCGATCTCGATTAAATTTGGTAACGTATCTGTGAAACCCACTTTTTTGAAAATTAAAAAAAAATGCTGTAATGCTTGAAATAATAACAAAAATCCTCGGTATATTTCTAATTATTCTAACGCGTAGAACACTGCCTCGGCCCCAAGAACTGTAGGTTACAGTTTTTTCGAATTTTCTAATAGTATATTATGCAATGAGCAATGACGGCTATAGCCATTAAATGCGAATTTCATACACTATTTTTTTACAACTATAATGATCCTATAAAGAGGTAACGATGGCTTCAAAAGGGTTTGAGGTTTTTATTGTGTGCAGGTAGCAAAGTTACCGACCTCAAAGCATGCGCACTACGTTCCCGCGGAGTGTCACTGTCAATTTTATTCAAGATGCCCGCCAATTGGAATCGTATGATTATTTCATAAGAAAACGAACCACCGATTCGCAATACCACAGCCGTCTATAACTACAAACCATGCTGAGAAGTTTGGCAACGTTGTCCGAAAGTCAATCGGAGGGCCGGTGGAAGTTTTAACGGCGTCTTGTTGCTCTTGAAGAATGGCATTTTTCCTCTCTTCTGTGTTTCGCCTTGCTGGTTTTAATACCGAAGAAATATACTAGGGTAGTCCGATATTTCCCGGGAAAACCAGTATGTAGTTCGCATAAACCCCCAACAAAGGCTTTATGGTTCAGTGGTAGAGCGTTGCACCATAAATCCGGAGGTCGGGTGTTCGAACCTGGGTTGAGGTGAATTTTTCATCTGTGGCAGAAATGGGAATTACCTTAGACCAGTTTCGAGCATTTTGCCGGCTACTCCGAATTAGGTTTTCCTGCAGTTTTCCTAATTCGTAAGGTAAATACCGGAGCAGTATGGAACAACTTAGGACCTTCTGCAGAGGCACCTCTAAGAAGCATTATGGGGGCTACTCTGTCATTGAGCGTAAGCCTATCGAGGGCCCAGAAGAAGAGAGGGATAATAAATAAATCATAAATAATAAATAAATAAATAAATAAATAAATAAATAAATAAATAAATAAATAAATAAATAAATAAATAAATAAATAAATAAATAAATAAATAAATAAATACTTAGGCAACTTACAATTGTACCTACACATATTTTATTCATTTAGAAAAATGGATAATAACATTTTTGTTTGTTTAAAATTCGAAACGCTGTAAATTGGTAACTGCATCATAATGTGTTTCCCATCGAGATCTCCGAAATTGGTGAACTTCTGTCGAAAGAGGCCGAGGTGAAGCACACGCTTGAGCACTTAATTTCACCAAAAGGGTGGTAAAGTCGCTATGCATCAACGACTTCCAGGTGCGATTCGGAAATCGGAATGGTAAACTGGTCGCTACTCCAGTGGGTGTAGGTACGAAGCTTTTAAAGAGGGGAGCCCCGTAGATTTCAAATTCCCATACCGTGAACTCCTGGGAATAAGTCGGAAGATTCCTTCAGAAAATCGACTTGACATGTCCCACGGTCCGTATACTAAACGGTTGCCTCACTTCCAAACAACCAATAAAACGCGCTGCCAATTGTGAGTTGTGACGTACTTCAGCCCGCAGTAAGCACTGCCCGCCAGACAATTATCATGTATTATATGCATTTGGTCATAATTCTAATAGCAAAAAGAGTTCATTTTTGCATATTTGTGTTTGTTATTGTAATGATATTTTAAGCAACAATCAGAAGTAGTTTATTTCGTTGACATTTCGACAGTGGCCGGTGCATACGTACGATCGTCGACGTTTGCTATAACTCTCGCCAGGAAAGATTGCCGGTCACAGCACACCTTGTGTCGATTTACAATCTTTGTTTTTATTAAGATGCGAGCGACTTCTGGAATAGGATCGTGCTAATGTTGAACAAAAAGTATTTTCGTTCAACATTGACACGACACGATGTTTAGGTACCAATAAAACCAGTAAGTTGTACTTATGGAATCGAAAGGTTTATAATTTAGTATTACATGCATAATTATCTTTTTATATAAAATTCTTCTGTAAGGATGTCTGCTGAACTCCTTCTAAACGCCTGGACGGCTTTTGATTTTTTGTGTGTAGGTCATACTTGAGCTTGTACATCTACTTGAATAAATACATGCTTGTAGTGTCCAGTAATGAGTAACCTGCTTTAGAAGTTATGACAACAAACCGATATATTTCGTTTAGCAACTTACCTGAATAATAATTTCTGTTGATTCGTTATTGCCACATTGAACAACTCCCACATAAAACATTTCGTCGAAATTAGAATTACTTCGCAACGCCATTTTAGGGGTGCACCATCTTACGGCACAAATCTTGGAAATAATTTTGCAAAATCAGAAGTCATACCCAAAACCTAAGTAAAGCGGTAAGTTCCATTATTATTATTAAAGAAGAAAGACTAATTTTGAATTTTTTGAAGGTGAAGATATACTTAAAAATCATCAATTACTAGTTCTGAACTTCTGATGTTGATTCAATTCACACGCACCCAAAGCCAAGAACCAAACGGAAGAACGGCTTGTTATATGAGGCTGGACCTTTCGCTACACATCTGGAGTTTATTTCTATCGGATTTTCGGTAGGGGCCTGTGTTATCGTACCGCATGAAAACTAATCCTTGATTATCGGTGTGTATGTAGAAGCCGTTTACTTCATTGAGAGAACCGTTAAGGGATGAACGAGTATCAACCCGTATAAAGGAGCTGTCGGCTAACTACTAGCGACAGATCGAGGCAGTCAACGTAGCATTTCTTGTTTTTCAACCTTATGATCATCGGAGTCTTATCGAGGGGTGTCTTGGATTTGGTGAAGGACCTGATACGCAGATAAGTGTATTTTGTGTGTTCCTGTAAATTGTGTGCGACTCGAAAACTGTTGAGGGCGAGATTTGGAAAGTTCACATAACATTATTATTAACTGAGTACCTTGTGCATTCTAGTTCATGTCGAATTGGGGACCGTTGTTGCACAAATCGTCACATGATTAAATACCCAAAAAACCCAGGTGACCGGGTTGTCCAATACAGAAACATTTTCGTTCATCTATGTTTTTGAAAAAATGGTCCTTCTGATGTCCGCTATCGACTTCTACTTATCTGTATATTTTTCATAAAGCATAACAATTTGATAATTGATACGAGACGATAGACACAACAATTTAGTCAAAAGATACGGTTCAAAGATAAAAAATTTAATTTGAGCTTGTTCACTTCCAAAATCATGGTCACATAAAATATTTCTTCAGTGGGACTAAGATATCGAATTTCAACCACATCATATCTGTCCAAAGTATGTATTTTAATTATGTTGTTTAACGGCATTATTATAATTGTGAAAATATTATGTACTTAAATATTTTAAAATTACATGACAAGTGCAAAAGTTACATAAATGTTAAAAAGTAGGACAGTCTACTTTCGTGGTCACACGGTACACAAGTACGACACAGAAAGCATTGGATAAGACAAAACGTTAAATCATGTCTGCTCATTAACCTCAACTGGTATGCCTCAAAATTGGCTACCATATTTACAAAAATGCGAAATGCGTTCCACGAAAGTTAGGTACGCGATGCTTTTCTAATAACAAGAGAAGCGAAAACCTGATTGCTTGCGTGGATAACATTTTATTAAGATGGCTGAAGTCGTTTATAACAGTGATTCATTACACAGGACTATCACATATTAGGATCGGAAGCTAGTTTTTAATGTGGTATCTACAAATTTATTAGGCGATATTTCTAAAGGATGAAATAATATAAGGCTAGATGTATTTCAATTTATAAAACCTATAAATGACAGAAGTAAGAAAAGTCTTATCTCACTTATTTAAGAGCGATGTGTGTAGTAAATTAAGATAGACGAACAATATATTTAAAGTTTATTTGGACATCAAGATATCGAATGAACCATTAAGCGTAATCATTACAATGGGATTCCCAATAAAAATTCATTTGACCCATCTTTAAAAATAAGAGAACATGATAAAATTCGTTCAATCTTAATTATCCTTTCGAATTAAAGATCTCTTAGGCAAAAGCAGGTAAGTAGGGCTGAGATACAAAAACAATGGTAGGTTCTGCTTCGCAGACCATTATGTAATTATTTTAATGTGTAACCAAACTAACGAATCCGGCATTATTTTTTATAATGTTTGAAGTAACTGTAGCACCTGCTTAATTTACACATAAATGCATCTAAATTACGTTTCTAACACGGAGAAGCTCATTAAACAAAAGTGTTGGATTAATTTATACTTATATATCACCGTGGTGACTACCGATAAGATCACTCTGTCAAGGTTTATATCCGGATTTCACCTTTGAAAATCACACCTTGACTTTTAAGATAGCTACTCTGCTTTTTGAAATAGCATATCATTTCGTCAGCCGGCAGATGTATTCACGTCATCCTATTTCAACATCAGGTTTTCATGTGTCAAAAGAACTAATTTAAAACGTGTACTTCAATTATGTCCAACTGCAAATTATACAGTGCATCGTGAAAGCCCATTAATATACAATGTGTTTCCAGTTGCGAGTGCACCATATTTTTTGTCGCTATCTGACACATTCTCAGTTTAAATAATTTCACAAAAGAACACAAAAATAAAATTACTGTAGAATTGGTAATTATCTTCTTGTACTGTATCAAATCATTGATATTGAATATTCCAAAAGTAAGGGAAACGACCCAAACAAAAAATATGGCCGGTATCAACGAAATTAAAAAATTTGTAAAATACAAAAAGATAACTTGTAAAACATGGAAGCTTATTATAAAAATCATGCTGAAACAACATTTAATCGAACACTTGTTATGATTTATAGTTGAGAATTTGTGTACACACCTGGTTTTTTCGATTGCCCTTTTAAAAGAATTAGAATCAAATGTAGCTTCTTGTAGTAGTTTATGTTCATTTATTAATCTTAGTCTAAGTTATACACATATTGTTTTATAAAAGGTTCCATTATTTAATTTCATTATGACTACCTATGAGTTATGCATATATGACTATCACTGCAGTAGCAGCTAGAGAACGATATAATTTAATGATGCAATTTGATGCAAAAAAAACTACCATATAAAGATGGTGTTTAAATTGTTACTTTTCCTTTAATTTAATTACGGCCCTATACAGTCTCCGCTAGAGGGCTAAACAAGCACCCCAAACCATACAGGGGCAATTTTCTCTAGATTTTTTAAAGAAGGAGAACGTATCGAAAACAGTGTAACCATACATAACGGAGAATGGAACACAAAATAATGCCCCTTTGTATTGTTCTCTGTCTTGTAAGGAGTAAGGAGAAATGTGTTTATAAAAAAATTGCTAAACTTTTTATTTCCATTGTATGCAAAAGTATACAGGGTGTAGCATATAAGACCCCTCGGATTAGAATTCCTTTACCATAAATGACACCGAAAAGCCTGCCGAAAAGTCTGATGCCCGTTTGCACCGACAAATTTAAGCGGAACTTAAATAATCGTTGCCATGGATTGTAAGCTACGCTTAAGCTAAGCTCCACTTAAATTTGTCGGTGAAAACGGCCATTAGAGCAAAATTGTACACAATTTCCGTCGCTTTGTTTCTTAAATATTTATTTATTATCAGTGTCGTGCTGTATTCCGTGACGTATCAAACTTACGTTTCTATAAATGGAACACTCCATATTTTATTGCAGATTTGGTAAGTACTTAAAGTACCTATTTTTTCATGTAACAATTTTGCTGTTATAACCTTTTTTCCTCAAAATCTGTCACTGTCACATAATTTTATAATAATCGGAAAAACAAGATTTTTAATTGACCTTCGCCAATGTCATATTTTTTTTTAAATTTCAAATGGCACTCCCCAAACAAATGACAGCTCTGGATATTTTTTATTTTTATTTATTTTTTATTTTTTTTTATTTATTTCATAAATCTTGCTGATGTGCAAACCACTTACAGTTGTCAAAACATAAAAACATAAAATTACAAATAGTGTATATAACAAGATCACAAGACGACACATGTATTAACACATAGGTCTAAAATTGGATGCCTTTATGGTGTCAATAAATTCGTTACAAGAGTAGAACGCGTTCTGCAGAAGGAAATGTTTCACTGTAGATTTAAATTTAGAAGGCGGTAAGGTTCCGTTGTGATTTTTTGAAGTATTAAAAATCACAACGGAACCAGAAAAATGGAGAACTTCATCACATATAAGGCGATCAGGCTTTGACATCCATTGGTAGGCAGTTGAAAAGTACTTGCGCCTGATAGATGGCTCGCTTTTGAGAGAGTGAAAGTCGGCAATGGATTTGAAGGTTTTCCTTGCTCCGCGTATCATAAGAATGATAATGTGAGTGCTACTCAAGGTGCTACTCGAATAATGAAAAGTTGTTTTTTGCATATTAAACAGCTTCTGAAATGTATAGGGCAGGAAATGTAAGCACTTGGTGGTGAACAAAGGCATTACGACAGTCCTCTCGAAAAGTTAGCCCAGCTAGTACACGTATTGCTTTCCTCTGCATCTTGAAGACCTTATTCCACGAAGTACACTGGCCCCAAGCCAAGATTGCGTAGTGCAAAGTACTTTGGATAAGGGCGTAGTATTCAGTCTTTGCAGTGGCGATGGAAACGGTATTAACGAGTTTTCGTAACAAAAATATTGAGCGACTAATTCTATTCACTACAACCTCTCAGTGGGAGATATAATTAAGACGGCTATCGAGGACACAGCCTAAAAATCTTGCACTAGGTAGTTTTTATGGATGAGTCGGAACTGATATTACTCAGAGTAAAGTGTAATATCGCTGTTTTGGTGGAGTTGAGTTTAAGCTGATTGGCTAAACACCACTTCGCTAACAGCTTCGTTGGACTTATCAAAAGCCAAGTCGATATTCCTATTAGCCGACACTAAAGTTGCATCACTCGCATATAGCAAACATGAAACTTCGGATGGAAGGCAAAGTGGCAAATTGTTTCTATAAACGAGGAACAATAAAGGCCCCATAATAGATCCCTGAGGAACTCCATCAGAAAGCGGTAGTCGGCTCGAGATTTCATGATTGTAGCTGACGCATTGGAATCGGTCGCTTATGTTTTCTCAGCAAGATTGAGTGATTGACACAGTCAAAAGCTTTTGACAGGCCAAGCAATACTGCGACAGTGTGCAACTTATTTTCAAACGCTGTAAGCGTGGTATTGGTGAAATCGATGATGGAAATGATAGCCGAAACTGCAGCATTTCCACTAATACAAACAAAACCACACATTTCATAACAACATTTCAGAGAAAAAACAAGTTGAAACGTCAACGTGTAGAAAAACGCTCTTTTTCGAACCCAAGTTTGCCATTTTTTTTATAATTCAACAGATATGGGTAACATGTTGCCTACTATAAAAGTGTTGAGTAGTTTTACAACTACAAAAAATGAAAATGACACACGAACAAAGGGGTCAGCGAATTTATCAACTTCAAATAACTGTTTGAAATGGCGACCTTCACGTTGGTGGCATAACCGCAACCTGCCACCTGGGGTCTGAGGACTGATACGTCACCGAAAGTCGTATGAATACTCTCCCGTATGTCCTCGGCAGTAGTCGGTATCGTATTATACATCTCATTCTTGATGTACCCCCGAAGAAGAAATCAAGCGAAGTGAGGTCTTGCGATTTTGGAGGTCGCCATACTGGGCTGCCACGACCAATCCATGAGTGCAGAAACCTTTCATCAAGATATTCCCTAATGACGCGCCGGTAATGTGTAAAAGCTCCATCGTGTTGGAAAACTATTTGTCGTTGAGTAGCTACACGTTTTCAAAAGTTGTCACGAAGGAACTTTAAATAGCGGTTACCGTCTAAGAGTCTCTCAAAGAAGTAAGAACCCAGAAGGTGTTGTCTCCGTATGCCACCCCAAACATTTAGTGACGTCGTAATAATGTGTGGTTTTGTTTGTATCAGTGGAAATTTTGTAGTTTTAGCTATCCAGAGGTATAATTTGTTTAGGGGGTGCAATTTAAAATTTTAAAAATATGACATATGGCGAATGTCAACCACAATTTTATTGTTTCGATAAAGCACCTAAGAACATTTTATGACAGTGGAAGAGGTCTTAGCCTATGCCGCAGTTCAAAACTTCTCCGCCGGAGCAATCTAGTTTATCTCAGCAAAAGAATTCGACAAAATTTTAAGGAAAAAAGGTTATAACAGCGAAATCGATAAAGTTGACATTTTACATAAAAGTACTTCCCAAATCTGCAATAAAATATGGAGTGTTCCATTTATAAAAAAATCGCAAGTTTGATACGCTACTGGAATACAGCACGCCCCTGATGATCAAAAATATGTTACAAACATGGCGACGGTAATTGTGTGCTATTTTGCTGTAAGACTTTTTTCGGTATCTTTTACAGTAAAGGAATTATGATTCGCGGGGTCTTAGACGATACATCCTGTAGATACCTACCGCTCCACTTAAATTTTTGAAGAAATAAACCAAAATATATGCTAAAGTTTTCTTGGATTTTAGTGTTGAAAACACTTATAGGATGCTATTTCGAATGTGTATGTAACGAAATGATGAAACGCTCAGATATTAGCAGACGGAACGAGAGAGTGGGAAACCATGAGCGGCTATGAAATGCGGTAGTTCTCGAAAGTGAATTACTAGTGCTTTTCCATTGAGTGTTTAGATGTAAAGCTGATGCGCATACATCGGCGTCGGTTGGTAATAAGCAAAGAGGTAAGTACTTATAAGCGTTTCTTAATACAAAATATAAACAAATGCAGATGTAATTACGATTGCGGATACTGCGTGCGTTGATGATAAACATGTATGTATGTGAATTTTTTAATGACCAAGTCAGAAAAAATCAGTCAATCCGTCCCATACAAAAGTCAAAATTTACATTTATCACTAATTTGCTTGGGAAAACGATAGAACTCATTTACTGGATATCCAAGAGGTGACTCATATGCTCTCTAGAGTTTAATACTGGGAACCAAGGTCTCGATAGTCAAAACTTCCACTACACAACACAGAAAAAGTCATTATTTTGGGCGAGATGCTGTTATTAAAAGGGTTAAAACTTTAGACGTGGGTATCCTCGTTTTCATCGAAACTTTTTCGGTCACGATGTAACGTTAAATATTCCTTTCGTAATGTTTATTTACTGACCAAAAATGAACCGTACACGTTATCACTATAGCAGTTTTTTCCTAATTATTATAATTCCAACAAGGCTCCAACGCGACTTGAAAGAGAGTGGTCTTGCCGCTGACAACTTCGTACTTAGTGCCCGAAAAACAAACCCTCCCTACGCCATCGATCGGTGCGAATTGTGGGCATACGATCCACAAACATATGAGTATATTATCATAACCTTTGAGATAATATTCTAACAGCAAAGGCAATTGTTGTATGATAACAGCAAAACTGTTACTATTTTATCCCTACTGTAATGTATATAATTAATTACCTAATTACTTCATTAATAATAGTATATGTGCTGTCCCGAAAGTACAAATTGATCGCGATAAAAATAATTTGTTGGCCATTAAACAGCAAAATGTATCACCGGACCAGCCAAATAACTCTAAAAAAACGGAGGGATAGACAAATATACGGATGGGCGGGCAAACGCACGGACGGACAACCACATGATTTCAAGAAGGACTTTCCGGTTCTTCACACCTTTCCTGTAAAAAATTAGAAATTTCAGTTTTATCTATTCTCATCAAGACCAATAGTTTACAGGTGCCTTCACTTTATTATTCCCGCTTTAAATCTATAAGCAATTTGGCCCCAATTTAACAAAGTATCTCTTAAGACACCCGAGATCCGCAAGGTGATAGGCGGGTGCCCTGTACACCTTCTTAAGGCTGGTGGTAGTCTACTACCAGCCTCTCTACAACTAGTAGAGAATATTAACAATAGTAGATAATAGCCAGTTGTGATAAAAATTTTGCCCTAAACTATCCAATGGTATTTGATTACTTATGGACAACAGATAAATGGGAAATAATATACCGACATAAATCGGTTTCTGCAGTAACAATTGTAATTGCATACATCGCAATGTTAGTTTACTGAATACATAAACACACCCTAAACTCAAATGGTGTGCTTAATAACGCTGAATTTTTCGCGTTTTACGCCTTCTCGAGTAGTTAAGTCCTTGACTTTCAGGTATATGGCCGCTCTTTGTAAAATACAGACGCTATTATTGCGGAAGATAGGTCTAGAATATTAAGTGGAACTTTAGTGTAACGATAACATACCGTGTAATAGATGTCATTGTAAAAAATGGAATTATAACTGCTGTAAAAGCGTTAGTGCGGTTTAAGGAACTTGATATAAATCACAAAAGAATATTTTACAAGAGTGCGCTCCTTATGTAGGTGTAAACTTCACCAAGTGAAGATCCAGACACGCCCATTTAAGCGTCGATGAAATAATCAACCCAATAATTTATAAGCAGGTTTCTATTTTTGTTCTAGAAATAGTATAAAACCATTAATTTCCGCCAGCAGCCATTAGATCCAGATCTGAAATACATACAAATTGCCAATCAAAATGTAGGTTACACTTACACTTATTGCCTTTTTAATGAGGAAGACCTTTTATGTTATGCGTTCACTTTAATTATGTTAATTAGCGAAAAAATTCGTTACCACACATTGTGACCACTCTGCGACGCTGTAATCTATTCTATTTCTATTCTCATAGTATTTGGGGTCTACTTTAAACAGTTTCAATGTGATCAATTTCTGTTGAAAGAATCCATTGTCCACCAAAAAGGTACCTATGAAGAATCGCGTACAAGACCATATTTAATACCATACTCATCCTTGAACTCGTAGAAATCGATTCCCGTTATTTTCATTTTCGAGTAAGACATGGAAGACGGACGGACACATAAGAGGAATTTTTTTGTCAAATTAAAAAGTGAATGAATGAAATGGAAAGGTCGATTGGCATACCCAGGCACAACTAACTATAGGACCTCGAGGAGTCCTAAGATCTAAATATAGATTACTTCTAGGGGAGAGTTATAGCTTGTAATGACAGACCTTGCGACAATCAGAGTGGCAAATGGGAAGACTATGTTTGATAGTTTCGTATACGTAAAAGCACATGAGATATCACAATTTTATTCTTCCGAAAGTATGGAAAAGCGCAGTGTATTCCGAGAGACTGGATATCATTTTTCACGGCAGGGTTCAGGAGTTGCATCTTACAAATGGGAAATGAATGCAAGTGGAAATGAGCTTTATGTAAACCGTTTACGATGGAGATCCAACGTGTCACAGGTTGGATAGAGCCGCAACTTTGTAAAACGAATTCTTTTGTTTTGAGTGGCCTGAACAATTTGTAGGATATATTATTTCATACTTAAAAGCAACATGTCCACCTAATAATATACTAAAGAGATCATCAGCACCTCAAAAATTGCGTACTTGCGAACAGGAAAATAAACAACGCAATTCCTCAAATCCATTTTATTTTCCTGTATGGTTCATCAACCTATTTAGAGATCAACCAAGAGTATTTCCCAACTTCCTCGAAAACGTCTTACAAAAATTTGCATTTATCTATTTGAAAATAGCACTGTTTCAGTCTCATTGCGCCACTCTGCATGTGGTAATAGAAGTATACCCCTGCTACTTCATTCTGGCTACGGGCCTGTACAGACAGGTCAGCCCTGTTGCCAATTTGTCTACCTGAACTGGTCCTGGTTGATTATTCATTCATAATTTGAATCCCAAACAGTCCTTGGGATCTGTTTTTAGGGTGTAACTTTTTGACCCGATAGTCTACGTAGCTAAAAAACACTAGCAATCTTTCTTATATCCGTAAGGACATTGATACCATACGTCACACGTCAATAAGAGAAAGTTCTGATGAAGCTTGTAACAAGACTTAACAATTTTCAATTACGAATATACCTAATAACCTTTCATTTACAAATGTGTAATTATAGACCCAATAACAATACAGACCTGTTTACTTGTCTACTTGTTTGTAATGATTTTTGCCTAAATATTTTTTTGGTGAATGTGTTCATTTTATAAGTGTTTGTATTAATCGTTTTAAATGAGTTTAAGAACAAAGAAATGTGACAGTACCATGGAATTAATTATTATTATTCCATGGCAGTGCCCTAGTTGTTTCTCTAATAATTTATAGACAATGGTCAACTTTCCTTCTCTGCAATTATTAAATTTGACTGAAAGAGATCAAATTATCAGTTTATTTAAATCATAATGCATAATGGAATTGAATAAAGGCATGGAATGTTAATAGTTTGGCAACGTTGGCAAGTACAGGGACCTTCTAAAATTCGGAATTTGTTCCATATTGAAGGCATTTACTTGTTAAGTCGAACGCCAGATGGCCAAACTCGCAAACCTAGCGGCTGACTCAAATATCTGTATACGATTTGTACTACAGAATAATACTTCTTCCTATAATTACCTATTCAATGCTATTACTTAAAAAATAAATCCGACTGTCACTATTCGTATCTCGTCTCCTCAACCGGCTACAATAACTAGATCTAAAAAACAAAATGGAATTACATACTATCCAACAATGTTATTTTACAAATAATCAGTCGGCTTGCCCAAATTAACAAGAGACTCCAAATTTACTGGGTGCATAAACGCGTGACAAAATAAAAAACACCTTAAATACATTAACAAGAAAAAACTGCTATGAAGAATGCGTTTTTTCAAAAAATAAATTCCAAAAGTCTTTCCTCTTGTAAAGTCGATCTGGGGACATACGAGTTACAGTTGTTTTCAACTAGATGTGAATTATACTTGCTACCTATTACAACTTTTATTTGGAAGTTTTCTATGTCGCCAAAATTAATGAAAGTACGTCAGAATATACTGGGAAACCTGCAAAATGTTATAACTTAAACGTCTTGTCAATTTAAATAAAAGCAATCTGTATCGGTGGGTGATACGTCTTTTTCAATAAACAGAAAAAATTACGCAAACTAGAATTATTCATGGTATCATAGCAGTATATTTTTTATCTTGGTGAATGTCTCTCGCATTGTTATCTAAATTATGAAATTAACCACACTCTCTTGAAGCACAAATCCAAGTTAACACTCTCTAAGAGACAAAATCCAACATTAATTAATAATTTTCATCAAAACGTGCACGCACATAATCCCATTTTTACTGAATTACATTTGAACAAACAGCAGCTTACGTGAAAAATTCGGTACCACTGTATTAATTCCATATTAACGTGAGTACTTTTAACTTTCTCCTATACACATTTTTTTCTCAAGTCAATTAGTCCAATATAAGGAAGTAACGTTATATACCTTAATTACTTTAATTAAATTCGAAATATATTTTTTTTTTACTTGACACACATGTCATTCATTTGTGCGACATACATTATTTATTTACACTTTCTCAGTCGACGTGTTTTCAAATTTCAAGCCAATTATAGACGAAATTAATGCATATTTACCCGACTTTGATCAAACTTACCCCAGCCGTTGACGTCTCGAGTAACATACAGGGAAGTATGGTGCAAAGCAAACCGCCGCCGCTTGTTTCATTTTTACCTGACCTATTAAATTTCTCGCTACCTTCGGCGGTAGAAAGCAAACAGATTCGTCACAAGCGGTGATACTTCTAACCTTGTAAAACAGCATATGATCCCGGTTTAATGGACCACTTCAAAGCACGGTAGCTAAAATATACAAAAAATACCCACTAAAATAAACTTTCCGAACGAAATGTTTTGAAAAATTTACAATCTGCATGTCAACGCAAAAAAATATTTATTAGTCATAAGAATACACGCAGAAAAATAGGTAAACGTATTTACGAATGATAATTTGAATCCATGAAAAAACGACACATTATTTTTTTTATTTCTTTAACAAAATTAAGTAGAACATGAGCTAATATGCTTATTAAGCGTTGAACCTTTGAAATGCAGGAGGTATTTTTTCTTGTCGTTTTTTAAACATGTCATCAGGTTAAATGGTACCTTTTTGAAGTATGTGTACAAATAAAAGGCTTGAAAAAACTACCCATTATTATACGCTTAACGTACCTGAAAATTGTGTTAACTGCACAGTTCCACATTGTACATTTAAATACCTATAAAACTAAAATGTATATGAGACCTTACTACTTATAACCACATAAACTTTATGTGCATTCCTTATACGTACTATCATACTTTAATGCTGTAAAACTTTAAAATCGAATTGAGCCTCAAATTTGAGCTTTCAATCTATTGATGAAGATCATAATATGCTTACATTATCCGTGTTCATGCCTACAAAATAAATTAACGTGAAAATTGTTACTAAATACTAAATAGTACGAGCATGAATGATGGGCGATCGTAATCCTTCATTCCCTGCTAAAAATTTAAACATTTTCCCTAATTTGGCCAATAGAGGATTAACTTTTTACATAGGTAAGTCGTCGAAATATTCCCATGCTATCGTTTACTTTATTGTAAAAGTACTATAGTATATTATACTTTTCGATAAGTGCGCCTAATAAAAGATGAACTAATTACCAAACAAATAATAAAAATACAAACAACAGAAAGAGTGTTACCATGGCATTTGAATTGTCAGTAGCTAGGAATACGCAAACAAAATGTTTATTCTCTCACCCTTCCATTAGAAGGCTTTTGGAGTAGTCTTTGCGACTGAACACATTCCTGTGCTATGCTGTTAAATGTTAATTGACGGTTATCTCCTTATAGAGAGAATCTAGAAAATACACGTTGCACGTAATCCAGAGAGAATATTGAACGTGGGGGTGTTATCGTGAAACTGATGTCTGGTCTGTCTGTGGATGAAAACACCAATTTAGTTTTATTTAACAAACTAATGTTTACCCCTATAGCTAACACTTAACACAGTGGTTCTCAAACTTATTTCCATGGCGCCCCCTTTCATAAAACTAAAATTACTCTTGCCGTTCGTACAGAATTCAGAAAGATGCGACTGCTATGATCTTCTCGATGATCGATGTATCGATACGTGTACGGTAATTTCCAGCTTCGGGATGGTATCAAGTGCCCGGTGGCACCTTCTGTAGGGCGGTCATTGCGCTAGGGGTAGATGCGGGTGGTACTTTCGTTAGGTGAACGAGTGTGGTTGTGGTGTGTTGTCCCGCGTCGTGGAACTAAGAATAGTTGTTTGTTTTAATGAGTTTTCACTGCCGTTTTCGGGTGTAACAACTTAGTATTAACACCCTGTATGTAGGAGATACGATGAAATAAAACAAAGCTTTTAAAGAGCTTAAAACATTTTCCAAATAGAATGTGCCCCCTCGGGGCACGGTGAAAACGTTTCTTTATTAACAAAATATCTGGTGCCACACAATGCGCCTTGCGGCAGATTTACCTCTTCAATACAATTCAGCAGGTGAAGAGGACCTCTATTGGCTTCCTCAGCCCGAAAATAGGCAGCCAGGACAATTGCTCTCGTCTAATCGTTTGCCTGGCATGCTGCCGTCTTAAGAAAGAACGCAGTACGCATTTTTCAATTTCGATTTCCAAAATGGCCCCCCTTCGCAGGATACATTGAACAAAAAATTGTTTGCGAAAAGGGCACTGTGAATTTTGAATCGATTCGATTCCACTTTTGGCATTGCGTATTATATGGCTAAATCTATGCCCATATTGAATTTCATGCAATTCAGTTCATAACTAACGGAGATGTAAAAGCGATCGAACATTTCTAAACAAAAGTTATCGTTCACACGGACAGATAGATGGACAGACATACAAAGGAACAGACGGAGAGACCAACCGGCAGGCGACAGATAGCAATGCAAAATTATAAACGATCTCTAGGATCGTTAATAAACGGCAAAAGTGTAAAATTATGGAACATGTAAAAAACGGTTTTTTGGTTTTTTTTACAATAACTTTTTTTGTAAGCGGTACAGAAAAAATTCCTTCCTTGGTACAAGACTCGACACCATAACGAACCAAATAGCGAAAAAAGTAGAACAATAGCTCTTAAGATAAAAAACTAGTAGCGTCGCAAAGTTAGCGGACGGACGGACGGACGGACGGACGGACGAACGGACAAAGTGGCCACAATAGCGCATTTTTTTTTATTTTTGTGGAAATGCGCTAAAAACAATAAATACGAATGGTTATTTAGAGAGCCGAAAGATAATTTTGAAAATTTTTTTTTCATTAGTCGTTAAAAATATGGATTATGACGAATTTTCGAAAAACAAAAAACGCCAATGACTTCGAACCGGGGCACCAAATCAAAAATTGGATCTAAGAAAAGTTGTTTGTTTTAATGAGTTTATTTTAGTGTAACGACTTATTATTAACTCCCTGTATATGGGCTTACGTGATTAGGAGGGGCAAAATTAACAGAAAATATCTGGGAGAAATATCTTTTACCGGATCGCAGGTATTTCTTCCTACTTAATTTCGTCTTCTCACAGCCCAACATACTACATGTATTTTTGTAATCCCAATAAAGTTGCAAATTACTCATTGCACTATAGATTACAGCTGACACATTTTAATCTGCAGTGCGTTTCAGATAATAGGATCACGTCAATATCTCTTTTATATGGCGAGATGACGAAAAATGTATTAAATATAATTTCATATGTGACATTACGATCTATATGATCGCGTATTTAACCTTCCGGTGTAACCGGAAATCGATGCAACTTTTGTTTTTCAAATGCAATGCCTATGTTTTTTAAGATATTTGAAAAGAGAAATTGATTAATTTTCTGTACGGCAACATGAAATATGCATATGGTTTTGATATAAAAAGAATGAAGAAATTCGTGATTCAATATTTAGAAAATGAAATATAGCATGCCGTGTGCCATATCACACAGAAAAAACCTACAAACCTACAAACTTGTTCATTGATTTACTTTTGCACTATACGATCTCACCATGTAATATCTTAAAACAACATAGGCATTGTATCTGAAAAACAAAAGTTGCATCGATTTTCGGTTAAACCCAAGGATACTATACAGGGTGTCCCTAAAAGGTCTGTACAACGCGCTACCATGGGTTCTTGGTATCAAAATAGGACGATTTAACCCAACTTACCTCTATCCAAAAGTGCTTCGGTAAGGCGCTATCTACCGCCAAAGATTTAAAAAAAAATCGTTATTTTTATTTTATCGGAAAATGGTTTTGCCGATTAAAATGAAATTCGGGATGTGAATGTCTAATGTAAAAAGGGTCTTTGTGATATCATCGTTTTGATTGTAGTTGCTATGTAGGTGGTAAAATACTGACCATCCACATCTGAAGAGGTCTAAAACTTTTTAACTACTATTTTGACGGTTCTGAATTTTTAGGCACTGATAGACAGTTTACTTGCAAGCATTTTTTGTCTCTTGATGAATATCGCTATCTGTGATGGTTTACGAAAAAAAAAATTTAGGCATGATGAATGGCATGCACCATACATGCGATTGTTCCTCAAAAACCATAAGTGCAAGCAAGAAGTAGGCTATGACGATTTGGAAACCTGTGAGTATACTCCCTAACGCATTGGCGACCATTTCCACGACAGTATCCAAACACTAATAGCATATCAGTTAACTCTGCGTTACTGTATTGAAAGGCCATATTACAATTTTAACAATGAAATTTTAAGTCTTCAAGCAAAACGTAAATTGTTCAAGTTTAAGAAACAACAAACAAACGTTACGCCACTCTAAGGTTTCACAGCCATCTTCTGATTTTTTGAGGAACAATCGCATGTATGGTGCATGCCATTCATCGTGCCTAATTTTTTTTTTTTCGTAAACCATCACAGATAGCGATATTCATCAAGAGACAAAAAATGCTTGCAAGTAAACCGTCTATCAGTGTCTAAAAATTCAGAACCGTCAAAATAGTAGTTAAAAAGTTTTAGACCTCTTCAGATGTGGATGGTCAGTATTTTACCACCTACATAGCAACTTCAATCAAAACGATGATATCACAAAGACCCTTTTTACATTAGACATTCACATCCCGAATTTCATTTTAATCGGCAAAACCATTTTCCGATAAAATAAAAATAACGATTTTTTTTTAAATCTTTGGCGGTAGATAGCGCCTTACCGAGGCACTTTTGGATAGAGGTAAGTTGGGTTAAATCGTCCTATTTTGATACTAAGAACCCCTGGTAGCGCGTTGTACAGACCTTTTAGGGACACCCTGTATAATATAAGGATTGCTCGATCACTGTATTTTTTCGCCGCGTGTAGTGACGTCACTCGCGGACCCAGTACCAGCGCATGCTTTGATTAAGGCCGATTCCCAGCAGCATCGAGCAGCGCGGCGCGGTGAAAAGCTGCTCTCAATTGTTCGCATGTAAATAAGTAGATCCGTTTTCACCTAGGCAGAGCGGTGCAGAGCAGAGCGGAGCGGTGCAGCGCAGCAAATTTTAAACGCGTCGGGAAGCATTGGAATACGCGGCGCTGCTTTGAAACGCGCCGCTCTGCGTGTAGACGGACAAGTGGGAATCGAGGAGCAAAGCAGATCAGCGTGGTGCTGCGGCTTGTGAAAAGCATTTATTTGTCTTTTGTGTTGAGCTTGCGTGTGTTAGTGGATTCGCTATGGACGGACAAAGAATAGAAAAATTAATTGTACTCGTCCGCTTTCTTTTTCTTCTTTTTTCGTCGTGTACATGGCATAGTGCCGTTGTAAATATTATGAAATCATCTGGTGATGATGACGATGATGGCTCTTCTTCGAGCGTGTAAGAATACATTCTCCCTTAAACTGAACACAAACAGAAACGCTGCTTCGTCACGCTTCCAAATGGTGCTTAAGTGGGAATACCCCTCTACAATTTGCTGCTCTGCGCCGCGCCGCTCGGTGCTGCTCTAATGAGAATCGACCTTTAGGATTACCATAAAATACGTTCAAATGGGTGTTGTAGGCAGGCATTTAAATTAGAAACACTTGTCCATTAATCTCGCTTGCAGCACCATATCCATTCCTTGCGTATTAATCCATCGGTTTTAGGGAAGTTATGGTAAATGGCTTCCGGGTTAGTGATTTTTGTGCAAACACGGCTGTTGTTACAGTCTAATATTGCACATCGGCGTCCTGGCGTCCATGCAAATACGTTCACAACTTAGCAAATTATAACTGTCAATTCTGACAGCAACATTACAAGTATAGGGATCGAGCAATCCTTATATTATATAGTATCCTTGGGTTAAACCGTAAGTGATATCGAAGTGTTTTTCTATCTACTCGCAATAATCACATAGGCATCGACAACTTGTCCATTAGTTCATAAATGACGATTGTAACACCTTTTGAATATCAAGATCAAAGAAATAAAGATTGCAAGTATCCGCTCAAAGGTCAACCGTACGGCATTGATATTGCTGTAGGATCAGTAAAAAGCATATGCCAAGCCCCAGTGTGTCATGGAATCGCGCTCAAAGAGGAGGTCTTCATCCGTAACATGTATACTGGAAAATAGCAAAAACAGATTGTGAAATGGTTAAGCTGATGTAATCCCGGAGATGGACGAGACCGTCAGTTGGACAATCCCGACTGATGATATGAAATCTCCTACTAGCACAAGTATAATATCTGTTAATGAAATTTAATGTTAAAATTAATGCCAGCCGAATAGTCCAATCAAGATGTACATACATCCGTGGTTGCAAAAGGTCCGGTCGTTCTGAATTTTTTATATGTTGTTAGTACCTAAACCAACAATAAAAAACCAGATTTGCAATTTCCAAAGTGCTGTGCGATCAGCGGTATATCCAAAAAACCAAGAAATTTTCGGGCTTTTTTCAGTTTTTACTCAATATCTCCTTGAAGGAAGGGTCTGATCGGTATAGTAATTCTATAATCTTTTAAAGTAGACTAAAATTTGCTACAATTTCAGACTAGAGCGAGGTCTATACAGCCATTGGTTCCCAAGATACAGTTCTTCGAAAATAGGAATTTTTTTTCAAAATGGCCACTTCTTTGCAAAATACCTCTAAAATCTAAAATCCCACGTCAAATATTATATGAACTTAAGTTGTAGCAATAAGGTTGTTGCTCTCACTACTCTAAGACCTCCTACAAACACCAGGACTCCTACCGATCACCAGGGATGGTACTATTCACCCACGCGTTTACCGGCTGCGATACCACCTCAGCACCGTTTGACCACGGAAAGACCAAAATCAGCACACTCCTGAGCAAGAGCGAACTACTTGCTAGTTTATCGGCATAAACAAGTGATTTGAGATAACCCCATAAAAAGTAATCTAACGGCGTTTGATCACATGATCTTGGTGGCCAATGGTGGCTCCATTTCTTGATATGATGTTCTCATCAAAAGTTTCTTTCAATAAATCGATGGTTTCGTGTGCTGTATGGCACGTCGCACCATCTTGTTGAAACCATAAGTCGGCTACATAAATATCTTGAATTTTTGGCAACAATTTTTCATTGTGCGTTCAGTTGACGATTATGAGCACCATAAAATGGTCGAAGAGCACGAAAACCATTTCTCACTGAACGCTGATTTTGGAAATAAATTTCACGATTTGTAATCGTTGTTCTGATGTAAGTCTATTCATGGTGAAATGTCAACTAATAATGAACAAAAAACACATACGCACATGACAGCTATCTTGATTAAAGTGTTTTAAAATCCTTATTGGAAAAAGTACTTCGTAATTGATCACCCGTTATAACACTAACTTATAGCCTTGGGTTACAAACGGAAACTTGACGATCCAAGTCTCACCCTTAGTTTGGTATGGTGGTAAATTTAAAGGTAACTTGTTACCCACCAATGCATTCCGCAAATAATGATGCTCAATTCTAAAAAAAGTTCAAAACGATTTTGTGAACCATATTTTTAAAAGTAATTTTTGTATTGATGTGACCCATGTACCATACAGATCATATCACCGACAGCGCTAGTTGCATTTTCAGTCTTTCTATTTTTGCGTTTATTTTTAAAATGGTATTGCCATTTGTAGATGTGATGATGATTTCTTGTTATAATACGATAAGGATAGAGTATAGGTATTTAATAAAATAATGTGGTGTAATAAACCTCTCACAATACCACTACAACACATCTAACTCTACCTGCACTACGAACTGTCAAAGGACACATTTTCATTCATTTACTCCTATTTTTGGAAGGTCATACCCGAGGTCATACCTATTTCACTATGTACATAAATAATACCAAACGTTTCAACTTTATTAAAACCAGTTTTAAGATGTAATGACGCTCGGTGACCATGGGCTGCTGAATTAGAAAACTAGATGTTATAGTTCGGTGGTTAGTTTTTGACCAACACTTTATTCTCACCATGGGGTGAATGCTATTGATTTATTACTATCCTCACTCAATCCAACAGAGAATTAATTATTATATAGCGTTGCTAACTTTGAACAGACTAATTGTTATTACTTATCAATTGAAACTGGATTCGAGACTAAGTGAAAAAGGTAAATAACGCACAGGGTTAGATACAAATAAAAAATTTAAATTTATGTCAATATATGTTGGACAGTTTTATAACCTCATAAAAAATTTTACAATGTTTCATTTAATGTTCTTTATATAATATATTCTTAGAAGAATTTTATTAGTTAGGAACATAAATGTACACGTTACAGTCACAACGATCTTTTAAAATTTTACAGCAAATTGTCAAAAATTTGTCACACTCGTAAATAAATAACCCGGAAGATGGACTCTCTATTTTTAGCAGCCAGACCTAATTAAGCTGTGCGTAGAGTGTACAATATTAGTGATATAAATTACGCACTGTTTTGATTTGAACACATGTCTGTGGTAAAGGTTAACTGCCGCTAATACGCACAGTTATTTTTATAGACCTTTCAATTACAATTAAATTTTTTATATATATCATAACAAACAATCTAATTGAAAAAGGTTATATAAATGTCGCAGTAGTGTTTATTAACCATAAATATTTACATTAATTAAAAGCAATTAACCAATATAAATAATAATTAAGTGTGATATAATCATTTTTGCCGTCGCCGCCTTAATAAAATTCAGAAACTAAATTTATAACAAACAGACAAACGCATCAAGCAAAGAAATACAAATGCCGAGTATGTTAGGGCTATGCAAAAATCGTTGAAGAGACTTGATTAAAATACAACCCTAATTAAATCAATCATGACGTTATCTGTGAATTAAAGTTTAATCTTAAAATGAGTACGAGCACTTTTATTTTTTATGTGCAATCTCGGAAGTCGTTTCCATTAACAGCATATAAGAATATTATAACGGGCTTGCAGATGTATAGATGTTCTGCATAGAAATTTAATTAACATACTTAATAAGCGAATGTCATTAAAAGTTAATAAGTTCACAGAGATTAACAGGTAATTGTGCATCATCATCAATCCACTGAAATGGGTTCTTTATTTTAAGGAAATTTGCTGCAACACCAATTTCGGTCTCGTCGGCAATATTCTTACTTCCAATATCCGTTTGGTTTAAAAATGTAATACTTATCCATTACAGAGTGGCAGCGGCAAATCAAAATCGTATCCCGTTTTAAAAATAAATCGTGGTGAAGTCGAGGACGACGTTGTAAAAATTGCCAATCAAATAGCAACCTTATTTATTTTTTAGAATTCAAGTTTCAATTTTACAAGTAAACTCTGTGAGAACGTTTGACCTAACCCGAACAGAAACCTACGCTATACTTCATTCTAGTGTAGTAAGGGTAATTTTCTTGGCTTTTACTCCGGAGCAAATAAGAAATGGTATTACACTGATATTATTATTGCAAGGCGCACATGCCGGATTGTTACACAATACCAAAGCCCAACTCCTTTCAAGTACCTTACACGCGTTTCATTTCTACTAGTAGTACGAGTTTGTTCGATCACAATATTCCAATCACAGTTTTTCCACTGAGATTTCCTCCTATGTATCTTATTTTTGTGCTTTATTTAATAGTGTTTTACTGCAACATTCGCAAAATTTTAGCATCCATTAATCATTAATCGCTGAGTGTAGGAGTTATTGGAAATAGAATAGGAATCATAATTTGAATTTTTCTCTTAAATTTGATTATGTAATGTCAAAAAAACCTGTCATTTTCTGACGGATTTCGAAACGCGAAGTACTAGATTTTTAATCGGTTAATTAATAAGTAAGGTTGCTCTTGACAACGTGCGCGAAATCGTCAACAGTGAAAAATAGTATATTAAGATACAAGTGTATAATCAAGTCTTTAAAGCACGCGCAACGAGTTTAAGGGCACGACGCAAAGCGGAGTGCCTTTAACGTTGCAAGTGCTTTAAAGACCAATTATACACGTGTATCTTATAGTATTTTTTATTATACCTGCAGTATAATTTAAAAATAGGAAATACAATGAAGTCATATTGACGTTATACTCGAATACATGTCTAATTAAGTGGGCTGGGTGTTCGTAATTTCACGATTGCCATGGAAATGTCACTTGACGTTTGCTTATAAAAATCATCGTCTTTGTGAATTAAACGATTTCCGTTGAAAAAGATAATACACCGTCCATTAAATCGATTGTTGTAAAATCTAAACAAACGTTGGTAGGTGTAAAATCCAACTCCAGTAAAGCCTATTATAAAGAATATGAAAAGTCCATGGATGAATAGGAAGTTACTTACGAATACAGTCTTAAATGCATCCATAATGCTGGCATATATGAAGGAAATGTCAAAGGTATTTAAATCTTCTATATTTTGGTGCATTCATTCAAAACTTTAAAGCAATGCTGCGATTAAAAAGTGGAACAGATTTGGAAGCATACCCTAAATTACGCGCGTTTGTGAAAGCTTCAACCAAAGGATAGGTACAAAAGCCAAAGAAATGTTCTGCATTTACAGAAAGCGACCTAAGAGGATTTTTTATTTCATCCAGATGACAGTTTCAAAAGTCATACTTGAAGTATCGTTACTTAGCAACTTTAAAGCACGTGTGTTTTAAAGGCCCTTTTTCGCACGCATTTGAGTGTTTAAAACGGAGATTGTGATTCAGGTATAATAAAAAAGTATTTCGCGCACGGGACAAAGTTGAACTTAAACAGCAATTTAATTAACAATCGGTTCAGTTGTAGAAAAAATATTGTATATAACGCGAGCGCGAAGTTATTTCGCGCATTTGACTGATATTTTAACTCGGCTTCGCCTCGTCAAAATACCTTCAGTCTCAATGCGCGAAATTGAACTTCGCGCTCTTGTTATATAAATAACTATTTTATACTACTATATCCAAAAAATGTGCTCTTAAAGAATGTGTAATGAAAAGTAGTTGTTGCTGGTCACGAATTCAAGGTACATAGATTGGTAGTAAACTTTTTTATAATTTTCAATACTAGGTATAAAAAAAACGTCTTTAAAAAAATGTTGTTTTGAATATATATTCAGTGTTCCAGACTGTTCACCCTGTATATACTGTAACGGAACCGAATTTGCCCGCAAAAATTCGATTTAAATATTCCCGCGACCCTGGCGCGACGAAAAAAAGTCAAGATTGCGCTTTGTTTCGTTTCCGTGGAACACGTGTTTTTTTCTTCTCTGCTCTACATTGAAATGGGCCATAATTTACAATAAAAGTGTCAAATATTACGCTATGCGAGGGAACTTAATGATCCCTATCGACCCGACGTCTCGGAGCACGGTCGATATTAACAATTTTCGTCTAGGATTTGCTTAAAAAGGGGAGATTTAGGCAGAGGTATTTGTGCTTTTGTTGCGAGGAGAAGTAATTTTTACGTTGCGAATAGTGAGTGCAGCTTCGACAATTACAAAGGTGATGTACTCGTTTTTTTATCTCTACGTCTATTGCATCCATCTAATAATGATATGATAGTGTTTGATTATTTGCCAATTTGATGTTATTCTCGTACTGCATTGATTATTGCCATTTATAACCCATTCTAGATAGAAATTGGACTTTTAATTATACTGGTCCTACTTTGAATTTAATGCATAGAGATTCTACATAAATATGTTGTTTTCCAATTTACAGTACTCCTTTGTTTCAAGCGCTGGCAACATGAATTACTGACCGATTTACGTGTTTTTATTTATATTTAGATACAGTATGTTCCCTTAGGGGCGATATTTAATACAAGTATGCAGAACTACCTTTTAATTTATAATTGAATTTATTGCAGCACATTTGCCTTTTGTTTGCATCATGAATATGTTACTGTTTATTTACAGGGTGCTTCATGTGGGGGCGAGTGACGTACATTAGGTGGTTGATTGTTACATATTGCACTTGGCATTGAGAATTAATTACTTTATACTAATGTTTGCCACGACATGTTCCTTTGTTTTGTTGTAATGTGATACATAACGTCATGCTCCTACTATTTATTTGAACCGGGTGATTATGATTATTAATATTTGGCAGGGTGACTTGTTTCGAATTATGTGCTGTGCTATATTTGATATTGATATTTGATACCGATATTTAATCTCGATTTGACGTAGCAGAGGCTGGCTAATGTTCAGAACTGACATACGCAGAGATTTATGTTTTATGTCCTCTTTTTTTGGGTCTTCGAAAAGAGCCATCTTGCCGATATTACTAATCAATCCGATCAGTCGATCCCTGACATGTAGTGACCGAATTGGTTTTGTGTCAGTCTTTGTTATGCCAGTGCAAATATGTCAACTGTCAACGCCTACATAAATTCTGTATATTTTGTTTATGATTATGTATGTGTGCGAGTTTGCCGATGGTTGCTCTGTTATTTTTGTTATGTCATGATTTATCTTTTGATCGGTTACTGTCAGTACTCATGGTAGAGAGCCTGGTAATTTATAACCCGGCACTATAACTAGTGGGTTGGACTGGCCCTAGAGATGTGTGAACGAAAAGAGTTGGGGTCCCGCTTAGTCGTACATGAGGGCGCTGGCTAGGCCCGGCCTGACTTGCGCAGGGATTCGTTAAAAGCGTACGGCGTGTTCTCGTTGTGACCTTTTGTTTTTGTTACCAATTTGGGGTTTCCTTTCTATGTGAAAGGCTCTTCTGAGAGGCCAACTCCTAGCGATTTCATACAATGCTGACATGTCATGACCAGAGCAACTAAAGACTACTCAGTGTGGGATTTGGACTGGCCATCCAATATCCAAACCTATTATATGAATTTATTGTAATGTTTTAATGATTGTTTTTTTTTGTTATGTGTGTGAAATATTGATTCTTTAGGAATTCCAGTGGAGCCTGTGATTCGACATTATATTAATTTACTTAACAACCATCATAATATGCATTCATATCATTACAGACGACTACTATGAAGTTTGATACTAATTTGTTGGCTGGTTTTTTCTCTTGGTCAGTTCTTTTTTTCCCAGTCTATTGTTATATTTGTACTTGGTGAACTACCATTTTCTAAATTTAATCTTGCAATGCGAATTATTTGGATTAAATCTCCGTTTTTTAAAGCATGTATTTGTTTTATTTGTATTCCTTACTTGATCCTCACTCCGACAAGCAACACATATCTTGTAGCGACTCTTCAAAACACAACGTAGTAAATGGTCCTATTATTTGGTCATACAGGTTAGGTAGCTTTGTCTAGACGATCACGTGCCATGGGGTTCAGTTAGTTTGGGAGGGAAAGTTTTGAATTTAAATCTTGAGTAGCGCAGTCTCTCGGAGCTGGCCTGGATACACTACAATACTATACACCCACCAGCATGAAAAACAGAGCAGAATTTTTTAACCAAACTAAAATTTAAATGCTAAAGATTGTCCCTTTGCATCTTTTAATGTCTATAGACTGTAGAGCATTGTTAGCGTATTTTTCTCAAACTGAAAAATCGCTATTGGCTGCGCTTTGTTGTCCGTCCGTCCGTCACATGTACTCCTTCTACACCACTGAACCGATTTGGGCGATATCCAAGGATTCCGTGCATACCAATATTTAATGTTTTGCGCATGCTCAGTGTCAAAAATTTGGATTAACGCATGTGCAATGCGATATTTAGATGAAATTTTATATGTTAACACTACGAATCTAAGGGCCGGTTTATTCAACTACCCAACAAATCTTAAGTAACTACTGGTTAGTTAAATTTACTTATGAAAAGTAAAGCAATTCCGTCTATTCATGTGCTACTGGCTGTTAAGTAGATACTGAAAAGGTTGGTATGTTTTTAAACGAATAGTCACGCACACCAGTAGGTGAGCGTCAACGTTTTTAAACGATCTGTAATTCTTAGAGAGAGATGCGGCATACGAATGCTAGTATTAAACAAAGATAGTGACAACGTTTACGTTACTTTCTAAGGTGGTTTTGTTAGGTTATATACCGTTTGCGCTTTTACTTGTTCGGTATTAGTTATTCTACGTACCGGTACCATGGATGCAAATACAGGTAAGTTTTACCAATTACGGAATATTCACTACTATTACAACATGTTTTTACAGCTAGTGATAACAAAAAACGGGCACGATCTTCGAATTTTACAATGGCTGAATCAAGGTTACTAGTAGACGAAGTTTGCAAACGGAAAAAAATTATTGAAAATAAACAAACTGATGCTGTGACATGCAAACAGAAAGAGGACGCGTGGATCAACCTCGAAAGTGCATTTAATGCAAACAGCGGATCCACGTTTCGATCAACTAAAATGTTAAAAATAAAATACGAAGGCATAAAACGAAGTCTCCAGCAGAAACGTAGTAAAGAGAAGTGTGGATTATATCGGACTGGTGGAGGCCCTCCCGATACAGTGACCTATACTGACTACGAAGAGAAGCTGCTAGCTATTATAAGTACGCAAGTGGACGGATTACACACGCAAAATGATTGTGATAAAGGTAACAATTAAAAAGACCCTATTACATTATTTACAAAAGTGCTGCAGATTTAGAAATTCCTGTTATTCCACCACCAGAACCAGTCGAATGTACTCAACCGATTGTAATCGATGCACCAATGTCGACAGCAGAACTTAGTGAAGATGAAAGTAATTTGTGGTAATTACAAAGGGATAAATAAGACCTGTATACTGTATATTGTAGGGTGTAATAACATCACCAGAGCTACATCTCATTTAGAACCCGTTGCATATGTTTTGGATATCCCCATCGAGATAGATATGCCAAATGAAGAAGCAACTCCAATTGAAGCAAGTGCAAGTGATGTCGGTAAGTGCTTCCTTTCATTTTAATTCCTTAATTGAAATGAGTATTTATTGTATCTAGCAACAAATGCAACTGGTTGGCAATCGTGGACCCCACAAAAAATGAAAGAACCACCTCACAAAGCTTTGCAACAAAAAACAAACCGTAAAGCAAATCTAGAACAAAAATTCAGTAAATTAGCAAACAGTAGAGAGGAGCTGGTTAAATTGCAGTTGGCAAATGTGGAATTGGAAAAAGAAGTGCGACAGGAAGAGTTACAACTCATGAAAGAAAGGCGTGAAAGGGAAACAGCAAAGCATGAGTTAGAAATGGAGATCTTAAAATTGAAACAAAAATTATTACAAAAGCAATTTTGTTTGTAAAATTTGTATTAAAATTCAGTTATTTTATAAAGTTACTTTTAATTTCTATGATTGTACAACTGTTCAAAATATTCTAATAACTCTCTTCTATGATGGTGGTTATCATTGTCATTCCTAGGTGGAGGAGCCAGTACATTCTCTATTAGTGGGTCATCCTCCAAATCGTCAATGGCATCTCTCTCTTGACGTGCAATGTTATGTATTACTGCTGTGGCGACAATAATATTTTGTGCTAATTCAACACGACACCTCATTCCTACGGATAGTATAGGGAAACGCCGCTTCCAAATGCCAAAAGTTCTCTCCACTACAGTTCTCGTGCGGATTAACGATTCATTAAACAGGGTCTCTATTTCACCTTGGGGATTGTTAATAGGTGTAATTAGATACGATCTGAGGGGGTATGCACTATCGCCTAATAGCAGTCCATTGCCCATTTCCCCATTTTCAAATTGCATTCGAATGAGTGAATTATCAAATATATTTGCGTCATGGCTTGATCCAGGCCATCGAGTGACAATATTTCGTATGTAGTGCTTTGCATCACTGATAACTTGCACATTTAAGGAGAAATATCCTTTCCTATTTCTAAATGTCTCGGCTTGTTGCCCACCTGGTGAAAAGAAATTATGTATGTATTATTACATGTAGGTAAGTAGTTAGGTACTTAAACTTTGATCATACCTGGTGATTGAATCCGGATGTGGGTACCATTAAGGGCTCCAAGAACTCTTGGAAATGCTGCAATGTTGCAGAATTTTGCTTTGACATTATGTTGCTCTTCTGGATCTCTTGGGAAATAGATATAGTCCCGGCGTAATTGACACAAGGCAGTTACGGTTCTCTTTATTATTTGTGCCGCAGTACTCTTATGTATTCCGCCGAAATCTGACACGGTTATATAAAAGCTTCCACTTGCAAAAAAGCGAAGCGTAAGAAGCAACTGCTGCAATGGAGCTATGGGATTGTTCCTGACAAAAAACACGTAATTACATACCATCATCACAGATGTATACTTTTGCACTTACCTGTTAGTACGAGCCCGAATATCACCTTGTATTAACTCTAATACTACAAGGACGGAAGCTTTAGACAATCTAAACCGTCTTACAAAATCAGTTTCATCCCACTCGTGAAAGTTATCGACGTGACGAAATCTATTAATTGTATTATAGGGTCGCCTTTCAATGTTATTAATAATATCCATTTCGTTAAATAACAAAATATCGTCGATAACGTCCATTGTTTACATACAATACAAAGTGTGAGGTTAGAATAACTGAAGTAACACCTTACTGGCGCATTGAAGTAGCCTATAAGTTTACTTTACCAGTAAGCTATTTACACGCCCCTGTAAATTTACTTGGCTGTGAATATACAGATGTCTCTCTTACTTGAACCAGTAACTTACTTTGAACTTTACTTGAGCTTGAATAAACCGGCCCTAAGTCAAATTAACGACTTTTTCAAAATGTTGTTTTGCCCACTTTCTTATTTATGAAAGCATTTAAATGAAATTTTATAGATAGGCATTTGGAATAAACACAAATCTAACAACAGTTACAAAATTTGGTTTTGCTGATGCGCAATGCCAACTTCCTTATTTACGGAAGTATTTAAACGAAATTTAATACATAGGTACTTGGAATACAAGCAGTGGAGGTCCCAGCCCCCCCCCCCCCTTGTTCATTTTTTTCATCAATTTTGTGTCGATCTCATTTCCATTATGCGAGATTTCTTTTATTTTTTTTCCGTGTTGGGACAAAGTTCGGGTTTGGGCCCCTCCCTTTACCGAATCCTGGGACCGCCACTGAATACAAACAAACCTAACATCAGTTTGAAAATTTGGTTGTGCGCATGCACAATGGCAACTTTCTTATTTATGAAAGCAGTTAAATGAAATATCATCATCATCATGTAGGCACTTTGAATGAAACTAAAACTAATAGCGGTTTCAAAATTACTATTTACGCATGCTGTATATTTTATTTATGATATTTATTCAATGAAATTTCTAATGTAGACAATGCGCAATGCTATTTACGAAAGCATTTAAAAAAAGTGTCATATGCAGATACTTCGAATAAAAGTAAAACTAATGCCCATTTTAAAATTTGTATGTATTTGTATACGCTCCACTATTTTTCATTAAACTGTATATAGACTTCGACGATAGGCGCCTCATATGAAAGGGAATGGGGTAAGGATCTCGTGCCTACCGGTATCTTTTCCTGGCCCTAGCATTAATATTATTAGGAGGAAAATACGCTCTGGTCATTTATGTTTGCATAATGACTTTTTAAACTTTTTTCTTAGACTCGGGATGTCTGGAGACGAGATGTAGGGGATTAGGATCGTTCGTGTTTAAGCACACAGCGAGACCAGTATGAGTATCCAAATTAAAATTTTGATTATTTTGCGTCTAAACTACATTTAAAAATAAAATATTAATATCGGGCGTGAATTATTATTTAGGAATACCTATGTTGACGTTAGTGAACAAAAGGGGATTAAACTCCATTGTTGGAATACGTAACTCCGAAATACTGTATAAGTGCCCGCAGTTGAAAAAACATGACTCGAAAGTTAGAGTGAAGTTTTTTTCTGTGAATCAAAATAGTGTTCCCGATTCTTACATGCTTGCAATCTATGAACACGGTAATTAACTGTTCTAAAAAAAGTACACCTTAGAACTTTTGATTTCACTGGAGGATTTTTCACCATCTGAAGATTCCAATCTACAGTTTCAGACCTTATTTTTTCGTATCATTGTACGGAGGCCGTTTCGACCTTATTATTGTATCACCAGCGTTACCTACAAGATCGTTCTGTTTACGGGGTACATTGAGCACCCTTTATTTATTATGTCAAATCAGCGGTTAAATATCTCTGAGGCAAATCGCCATAATTTAAGATTAATAAAGTATTTGTAAAATAGGTTAAAGAAAAATTTGGATCTGTGATTTCTTAGACAAATCAACCGTTAGCCAAATTTTAAGCAGTTTTTTTTTGCGTATTCTGTATTTTTATAGTCCATCATTACTAGTTATAACTTATAAGGTACATTGTGGGCATAAAAAATCGTTCTTTATATTGTATTATATTTGAATTAAATTTAAGGGTAATTTAGTTGGAAATCAATTTTCAGACATCATCTTAACTCACTCATTAAATCGCTCATTTATCCACACACAGATTACTGTTCTGCAGTCTACTTTAATTTTCTACCGGACTACAATAAGGCAAAGTTGCAAAAACTGCAAAATGCTTGCTTACGATTTGTTCATCCCATTCCTTTCGATCATCATACATATAACACCCATCTATACAAAATTAGGCGAACTCAAAACACGTGAAAGAGTCTTCCAACTTATGGCTACCTTCCTATGGAAGTTGATAAAGTATAACAGTCCAAGGTATTTAACTGAATGTATCGTAAAACGTAGCGATCTACACAGCATTAATATAAGAAAGTTAAAATATCACATACCTAAACATAGGACTTCTAAATATAAGGGATGCTTTGCCTATGTGGCTCCCCATACGCTTAATTTCATTTTTGAATTTATAAATTTAAGTTACCCTAACTTCAAATCTAATGTCAATGAGTCTTTAATACTAGGAAAAATTAAAGTTTAACTTGCACTCAATTACACTTATTATTTCATTATCTTTTGTTTGTCTCTTTTTTTTTGTTTCGTTATTTACTAATTGCAATTATAATGTAAGTTATATTATACCTAAGCTGTGCCATTATATTTAATTTACTTTGGCAGAATGGAAGATCGACCATGTCGAATTCTTGCCTTTTGTGTCTTTGTTCTACATTTACCTACGCAATAAATATATATTATTATTATTATTATTATCTAGAGAAAGAGAATGTATGATCTCTAACTTATTTCAAAGAAGGGAAGTTCAACCCCCTTTGTATGCAAAGCCTGTTTGTTGCAAGGTTTTTCAACACATTATGACGTTTCAGTTGTTCTGGTTGTGTTTTTCCAAGGATATCTCGGGCATTATTGATGGTAATTAATTGAAAGTGTGTATTTATAGCCGCATGGGCCATTGACATAATTTAAAAACGTTCATCACTACTAAAACACTGATAGATCGAACACATTGAACTCTCCTCGTCCGATTCACATTCTAAAGTTATTGGTAGCGTTTATCCGAATTTTAACATTTCTGCATTTACACGATTTATACTCGTACATTTTAGCTAGATGTATTTCACTTCAACAGTACATTTACGTTCACTAGACACCTAATTGAGCACTACAAATCTTTCCCTTGTTTAGTTTCTGATGAGTAATTGCTATCAAACCAAGTTTCCTTGTGTTGAGCATTTAGGCGTGATAAAAGTAGATTCTATCCGCTCTATTCAATTGAAACGAGCAATATCCTCAATTAAAAAAGCATCAAAGACCTAATGAGTAATGAGTAATTTAAGAGTTAGCGAAATGACATTTTCGAAAGTTCGTGTTCGTGTTGGGAAAGAAACATACAAAGATTACGGTGCACCAAGCTTACAATGTTACGTCTCCTACTTTGTTATTATTTTTCATATGAAACCGCAATTTACGCGAATTGCCAATAAAGTAATCAAAGTTCAATCTTTTTAGTGACCCCAACATAAACCCACTGAGATTTATTGCTATATGCCATACCGTCCCACCAAAACCGCAATAGATTAGTGTAATGTGTTATAGTAAACCACAACAGCTTCCGACGAGCAAACGTAAACGACGCAATTTATTGTTTCAGAAAGTGTAGAAAATTCCCTGATGTTTTCCTAAGAGGCTTTCAGTATTCATAGTAGTTGTCATGAGTACTTAGTATTAAGACACCATTTAAAACAACTCCTGTTTTGTTGGTAATTTGTTATAGAAGCGGGCAGTAATATGGATGATAATGGCAAGATGACATGAACGTTGCGTTACTACAGAAGTCGAAGAAACGCGGTGCATTGATCTACTCTAACCGTTGATCATTGGGGGTCACTTGCACTTGCCATTGCAGGTACACATCTCAATGTCGCAAATTCGCAATACCACGTCAACCTTATAAGATTGTTATAGTGTATCCCAATTTATTTTACGGCATGTTTTATGATCGAATAAGTCGGATTTGAAGATGCCGCCATTGTACAATCAAAACACAAAGAAATATTCAAAGTGCGCTCGTCGGAAGATGTTTACGAGTTATATGTAAGGCGAGTGTCCGTTTATAAGCCTCTCATGATTGTAGGGCCTATTATAAATACGAACGATGGCTGTAAATGACATGGCTGTAAAGCTACAAGGTGTGGGTTAGTCATCGTAAAGAGCACAACTTACGGACCAGCACAGTCTTGTTATGGACCACTAACAAAGTTCGCCACCGCTTGTTCCACTCACACTTTTACTACGTCTTCTACTTCTTGGTTCGACGACCTCATTTACTGCTCCGATTCATAATTTTAATAGGAATACTCGCTTTCATCTGAAACTTGCTCAGGTTCAAGTAAACGCAATTTGAAATAATTACCCTTTAGAATTTTCATTCAATACGAGATAAAAACCAAACAATTTTAATTTTTAATTTGATCGCTGCACGCAAAAGTTGGTACTGTAATAACCTCGTTGTTACGATGGTAACCAAAAATAATCTTCGGATTTTAAAGGTCAATTGAATTTTCAAACTTGGAAAGATCTTGGTAAAGGCACGATAAAGTAAAAGTTTTTCAAAACATATTTTTTAGGTATGTTGTGTTCTTCATCTTAATTCATGGATGTACAGCAACAGATGTTTTTTTATACTTCAATCACTCAAAAACACCTACCGTTTTAATAAGACCAACTTCTTAAATGCATCGTTCATTCTTACCATAAGCATTAGGACTAATGAGAATTTCAGTCTGTTTGACGGTTCTATTACAAACGCATGAACGACTTCATATTAATTACTTGAAAGGTGCACTACACTACCTACAAACCATATTAATTGTGAAACCAACAACGCCTCTGTCACTTTACAAAGCTAATGAACAAGATCACCACTATTTAGGTGTTTCAAAGAATACCATTTTCCAAAAAAATATGATTGCCAGGAGTTTATCAGGAAGAATTCGTCAGGAAGGAACTGCTTAAATTAACTACCTAAACTGGACAGAAAAAATTCGAAATTACGAAGATGAAGGTAGGTACAGTCCGTCTCTACCTACAGTAGAACGAAATAAGAAAAAATTGACGGATACCTGCCAAAATTTAAATAGTCCAGGGTTCCCATTATGTATGGAATATAGTAATATCTCGGTAATATCGAAAGTATACAAAATTTGTCTATATGAAAATTGTTTAGCATTTTATTTCCCATAATAAGGCAGCATTCCGTTGTTTTTATTTCAGAACACAAATGAGTAATGAAAAACAATTGAATTTTTTAAAATGGCACTGCACCTTTGCATTAGGCTCATTTGATAGAGACTTTTTTTTCTCTTTTTGATGATATAACATGTTAGTTTATTCAAGAAAATTTTTCAAAAAAATGTATTATAATTAACACAAAAAGCTAAAAAAAATTCTTCTACACGGGTGTTATTACGTCATTGAAAAGAGAAAAAAGATCTCTATCAAATGAGCCTAATGAAAAGGTGCATTGCTATTTAAAAAAATTCAATTGTTTTTCGTTGTTCATTTGTTTTCTGAAATAAAAACAAAGGAATGCTACATTATTATGGGGAATAAAAATAAAATGATCCAAACCGGATTTTTTATGCAGGTAAGAGGATTCGAAATCGGGGAAAAATAATTAAAAAAGATGAATTTTTCCGCGGCCGAAATCCGAGGGGTTGAAAGTGGTGGAAAGTGGTATTTTGCAATTTGTGGCAAAAGTATTCATTTTAGGCGAAAACTAGAGAGATAATAAAAAGATGAATAACTTTTGTATCTACACTTTTTTCACGTAGCCTCAACTTTTCCGAGAAAAACCGGAAACACTGTTTTTTTTCGTTTTCTGTTCATATTTTTGCGAAATTTGAAGAAAACATACAATTTTTAAGACAAAAAGGAAGACAATCTTACATCCGTCAAGTGAACTCGTTTCGGAGTTTCAGTGGAATGAACAATCAATTTTTTTCATGGTACAGAGCTGCGTAGGATAGCAAAATTTTCGTAAATACTATGCGATCAAAAATGAGTTGCTGTCGAGTCACCTTTGGAATTTTTGTTTACGTAGAAAATCATATTTAACTTGAACTTCCAAAGGCGACTCAACAGCAACTTATTTTTGATCGCCCGTTACGTTTTTTTTCCTTGCCGATTTAAATTTAATTTAAGCAACCTTCGATATGTCCTTGAATAAAGATATAAGAACACTAAAATCGTACCTTACAATCAAAGGTGGTTAACATAGTAATATATTTAATCGTTGATTAACCTTAATGATCGTTTATGGAAGCCTATAACTATCGCATCAACTGTGAAGATAATCGCTTATTTGATAACGGTTTATAAGTAATAATCTTATGTTAAATTATCAATGTTAACCGGGTAGTCCAAGAATTCATTATTTGTGGTAATTACGATATTCACCGAAAATTACGATGCTCTTGGCAATAGCCTCTGAAATTAAAAGTTGTCATATACAGAACACCCTGTGTATACACGCACTGGAAATAAGTCCCAATCCAATTAACTATGAAAACAAGTCTACTGAAAATTGCACTAGGAAGTAAAAACTCCTCGCATATGCTTCGCTAACGTTACGCGTATCCCCTATTAATTTCATTTACTAACTAACTAACTATTAATTGCATGAGACGTGAATGCTTCTTTATTGCTGGCATTAAACGCTTTTAATAAATTATTAAGCATCGTACACATTAATAATTTATTATCTCTTCTCGGGCGTTACCAAATTTTACAACGTGGTGTTTATACAGTTCACTGCTTTATTGGGAATCTCAATTTTTAACGAGTTCTTCTAGTTCATATAATATCGCTTCTTCATAATTTTTATAGCAGTACAACATTTTCCTACATCAGTTCCATTCATTTGAAATAATCGTATGCTGGTTCTTAGTTTTACGAAAATCAGTTATTTTTGTCGGTTTTCCTTTCGTAGATATCAACTCATTTAAGGGAGGGATAAAGTGGCAGCAAAGAATGAAATGACACACACGAGTTAATAATTAATTAATAATTACGTATACTCAAATGTGTATTCTGTTTCCTGAATTCTTTTTATGTAGTCATTATACCTACTATTGTTGAAACATTTTTTTTTATTTTCAAACTTAGATTTGGCAGGTAGTAATGAACACATATAGCTTCTTCATATTTCGAGTCGACGATCTAACAAAATTCGTTCTTTCAGATTTGCCCTTGATCATTAAGTTGTTACCCTTAATAATAAAATGCACACCATTCGTTTACTATACAGGGCGGAAAAAATTAGTCCCACTTTTTCAAATGAGTATAACTTTTGTTTATGGACCGAGATTTTAAAAAACAGTGCTACCGCAATTTTAAAATAAAAGTTATTAATAGAGAGTGCTAACGAATTTCTTTGGAACAGTATATGCTGCCACGGGAGCTTTATATAATTATATCAATCTGCTGCAATTTATTGATTGACAATAATTTACATGGCGTATTAGTGAAAATAAAATTGCAACCAGAAGGGTTTGTTTTTGAAATTTAGTTTAATGTTTTTGAAATCTCTCTAGTAAACTTTTTCACTGATTTGCCCTTCACTGTAGCGGTTCAAAATGGGCATAAAAGTTATTTAAAGTTACAAACAGTTTTCCTTATCGCAATTTCGCTGTACTCGGGAGATTAACTTTCTTTCTACTTTGTGGCACTGCATAGAGTGCGGAAGACCGTTTGTGCAATTTGCTGAATAGCACTTGGTACGGACAGTCTAATCTGAATTACGATCGCGAACTTTTAAACTCCTACACGTTCATGTGTAAATGTTCCTTGACGTAGTTTTATGTCACGGTAATCCTTATTGAAAATGGCAGTTCCTTTGATAAACTAATGTGCTCGATGACTACACACGGATTTTGCTAAGGGTAGCGAAAACTAAAACGCACTATAATTCCAAATTGGAACAAGTTGGATTAACACAACTTTTCCACTGAGGCAAAATGATACATTCCCAAAAAACTACTGGATATTATAGACACCAATTGTCGCTCTGAACTAAATTACTTTTTCTCTTTTAGCTTGGTTGCCTCGAACGCCCAAATTTAAATCCTTAGGCACTAAAGGCCGCTATATGAAAACGCTGACTGACTAATCGCAAATCTTCCTAGTGGAAACAACAAAACCAGTATCTCTTACTACCTTACTGCTACGGCTCAAACGCGAATCTTTCCTAGTTGACTCCCCAAATCAGAATTAATAATTTCGTGCAAATCTCATCCCATTTCATGATAGAAAGCAATGGGGGCGATATAGACCGGGAAATGATGACACATTTTCTGGTGTGATTTGCTACAAGTATGGCGACCATTCAAATGTTTATCAAAATTATTAACAATGACATCTTTGCGGCGGTATGGCGGCTATGCGGGCCGATCGGAGGACTTGTTGAGTTGATAAAAAAATGAGTTTGTAGCAAATCACCCAAAAAAAAACAAACAATCGACGCGTTCAAATTAGCATGGCGAGCCAAGTGGCGGGCTATAACGCCCACGGGAGAAGTATGGCATTTCGTTTCCTCCATTTGTTTTGTCACCGACTACCAGAAAATCCAAAGAATTTTGTGTAGCAAATTGTCCAAAATCATTAAATTTTCCGACAATCGTCACGCAATAACGGCCCCACTCCCAGGGAGTTAGCACCATTTTCGTTTTGAGGAGTACTTAATTAAACCTTTGAATGGTCGCCATAGATGTAGCAAATCACACCAGAAAAAGTGTCACCATCTCTCGATCTAACACTCTGTTAATTTTCATTGGTTTGTCAACTCTAGGCCTGTCTACAGAAAACGCTGATGTAATAGACATTTATTTATCTTTTCCCAAGAAAGCTTAATTTGCAGTGTGAGAAATGTAATATTATATGACCTCTTTCTAGCGTGTAAAACGGTACAATTTTCCGTCAACGGGGCGCCAAATACGATTTAAAACAAAGACGTCACTGACGCTATGACGCAGATGACAAATAAAGCTCGCTGAAATATAATCGACAAAATAAAAATTTGAATGTGACATAATAAATAAATGGTGATCAAATTAGTGCTTTAGGATTTTAAAGTGGTATATTGGCAACACTGTACTGACTGTACATATGAAAACCATTCTTATTTGACAGTTGTGTACGTTAGGTTGTTACAAAATTTATACCATGGAACTTCGCCTCGTCAAAATACCTTCATTCTCAATGCGCGAAATTGAACTTCGCGCTCTTGTTATATAAATAACTATTAAAACAGACTTGTAATTAGATGGCCTTTCGAATAAAATTAACATATTTTCAACACGGGACGATTTTTGTGTTTTATTTCATTTTACAATCCTAAAGTACTAATTTGATCACCTTTTATTTGTTTGATGGAATGCTGAAACTTTGACTGTCCTGAAACTTATAAATTCTTCTTCCGCATTTTTCAATGAAAATTGCAACGGATTAAGATAGCCAGGTACTGTTTGCGTAATTAAATTTCTGATAAAATTTGAGCCCGGGAAATGATGGAAGCGTCTACTTGGGTCCAAACCGTGGATTCTTCAAAATGAGATCTTTTCAGAATGGATTAAGAATTTTTGTAAAAACCAAAGTTTAAAATGGAACTCCATCTAAAAAGTGAATTCCTTTGTAAATGAATGAAAAAGCCCTTTTTTGAAATACAAAGCCACAACTCCATGTATTAGAAGGGTTTAACTAATAAATCCAATGTGCTTGAAGATTTTAAAACCTTACGGGTTCAGTCCTTTGAACAGATGTGATTTCGTTATAAAATGACAACCTGAAGCAAACACAACATCCTATTAAGAGGACGCAGTTTTAGGAGAGCAATCCCGAAATTGCAATCATCTTGGGTCAATGATCAATCTCTTTTTTTACTAGTGACCTACATTTTCATCCTGTACCAGCACGATACAATCCTCTGCAACAGAATTCATTAAAAAACTAAAAGAAGAAGAGGGTAATTTTTTATCAGAAATGCAAATAGAACGACATAAACATAACGAGGCTATGTTACCTACATGTATATTTTAAATGTAAATAAATATCCCTTGGCAGGTCTACTTGGATTTTAACCGAAATATATCTGCCGTAATCCGTTGTCTACTTCGTGAAATAAAAAATTAAATTAAAAAATGATTGATTACATTTCGTTGTTGTTTTTAATCGTATGTAAATTCGTATAATTAACTTTAGGGTGCGCATAAATACCTGCATCATCATTTCCCCACCTTTGCCGAGAACGTGTTTCTGTGTGTCCCCACCCCCTTTTTTCTATTTTTAATTAACAATTGAAGTACTCTATCGATGATTTAGTAAACACATAATTGATGATGGCGAAGGCGAATAAATATGAAACGGCGACACCTCGCTACAACAGTTTAGTAGCAGCCCCTTTCTATTTGTCACATCAACTTTGTAAATCAAGTCCGTTAGTTTACCAACTCAAGCACTTACTTTATTAAACAACCAAACCTGACAAACCATGCCGAGACAAGGAACATGGAACACCCATCACGATCGAAATCCCATTACAGCCTGAGCGTTAAAAATGAGAAGAATTTAAATCGCGGTAACATTGTAGCTGAGACGTGACCGGTCATGAATTAGCACAATTTCCATGTCGAGCTAATGACAGCAAGTTACAGTGCATCCATTGGATAATAATGGCCGAGGAAAATGTAATATTATTATCACTGCACACCGTATAATAGAGATCTTATGTAATTTCCTCGGGGTGAATCTCGCTAATAACCTTCAAATGGAAAACCAGATAAGGTCGCGCCAACTTGCGGCCTCTAAAACGTATATACTAATTAATGAACTGGACGAATAAAAATTAAAAGGTGATAAATTACTCCCGAGATAAAAACCCAAACATTTAACAAGGGTGAATTTATCTCGTGCTTTAAACGACGCATAATTTCACAAATGATTATCACACGCATATAACGAGCAATAAACTACAAATTGCGACCGTACTTTTTACAAGTATTCTATATACGAAACTTCTCTTATACATCGAGCAATATGTTCAAGAGTTATAATTTAACGCGAATGGCCATATTTATAAAAAATAGTTTTATTTGCAAAATATGAAGGCAACCGGAATTGTGGAATTCGAAAAAAGTTTCCATTATTTCTCTCTCCTTCAGTGGACTTCATTTACACAATAGTAATAAAAGTCCCTGCAATTTTGAAAGCCTCGTAATCGGAGAACCATATTGTGTCTTTTTGCTCTTAAGAACAATCAAGCAAATAAATTATTCCTGCACTATCTAAAATAAAAATTGATTGCACTATATGTACAGTATGGTGCTTATGAACGTACATGCTTGCTAAACGTATTTACAAACGTGACAATGATGGCACAAGGAGATTACGTTGTGTTTTAATAGTTCAATTCAATCATTAGTTTGGCATCATTGCGGCGAGGAAGAAGGATAGCGTTAACGAAGAATGACGCAAATGAGCAAGAGAAGCATTTAGTCCATGGACCCCTGTGGCGGCTGAGTTTCGTCTCGCCACCGACTGACAAAACTCAACACCTGATTGGTCAACGCGATTCACCACTAGGGAATGATCCCGCCAACGGTACAGTATCCACATTTACGGTACCAAACTTATCATCACTCCAGACCTCAGCCTCCGCCGTCATTTCGTGTGGCAGTTGTAGTCCAGTAGACGACTCAGGCCACGCATCCGCTTCACTTGTCTATGACAAAGCACTCCGTTGGCCAGCTGAATTTTTCGTCAGCATCCGCAACCATCAAGACACGACCCTTTTCGTCAAACAACTCAGAGCAGCTTTCCAAGACTTCCAACCTTCCCGCCACCGACTGCACGGCAACAAACTAATTTTCGTTCACCCTGCGCTCGGAGCCTGTCCCCAATTGTTCGTACGCAAAAAAGGACTTAAAAGGTCATTGCAACACCGATATGAGGGACCTCTATCAAGTAATCGAGAGGTACGAGAAATACTTTGTCGTCGACGCCAACGAGCGTACAGCTAAAATCTCTATCCACCGTCTGAAACCAGCTTTACAGGCCATTGCAATGAAAACACGCTGTACCATCGTCTCCTCAAGAAATGCCATCATCAAGCAATAATCCCCCATGTCAATCGCAAACGAGATCAGGCAGGAAAGTTAGGTTGACTACCAGATTCGTCGATGTTACTAGCGCTACGCTGGAGGGGAAGTACTGTGGCAACCGAGTTCCATCTCGCCACCGACTGACTCGTCAGACCAAGAATTGTTGGAAGATTTAAGGATGCATCATCCTGGGGTAGTAATTTTAATAACAATTTTACAAAATCAAAAAGGGCATATCCAATAAAGCAAGTTACATTCTTCGATATTTCAGACTCGATTCCAAAGAAACTCAAGAAGAAAAGGAAATTTTAGTACTTTTTCGTCACAACACCCTGTATATTGCTGTGTATACTACGTATAAATTGTTGATTCGTAGTTATTAATTATATTATTCATTGTTTCTTTAAATTAAATGTGGATCACTGTTAGATAAAAATGCGAAATTAGCTTTTATTTGATTTAGACAGTGTTGATATTAAAGTAGTTAGAGCGCCTACGTGAAGTAACTCTGAAAGACGCACTTGCCAATGGTCAAAAGAAAAAAGAGTTCTTATGTGACGTTTCTGAGATATTTCACAGCAAAAACAGGGTATTTTAACATGGGCTCTCACGGACAGGCTCGGGTTTTCTGAGCTAGTGAAGGTTTTTGTATCAAGACTTAAATGAGATGGGTCTCATTAAGAACGAAATTTTGTGATGAATCTAAATATGCACTGAAAAGTACATGTTCATATGAAACAAGGAAGATATTTGCATAAAACTGGCAAGATGGGCGCTGTCTGCTCTGGCAAATCTGGTGACTTTTCCACCAGGTCTAGTATATCATTCCCGAAGCTTTGAAATGCAGCATTCAAATTATTGTAAGTAACTAATTGTAGTTACTACTTACTAGAGCCATAAAATAAAATGCGAATGTTTAGGGAAACTAGTCAAGTTGACTACTGTATATACCTTTTTAAAAATCATTTATGACGTTTGCATTGTGCTGAAGTACAAAATACCACTCATACCGTATTTCCAATGACGTTTCCTTCTGAAAAAATGTGGCTATTTTTAAGTAAGTAAGTAAATAGGTAGGCCGAATACATCGCTTGACTTCAGCTGATGTTACCTTCCTCAAAGGTATTACAAAAGGATGATGATTCGTCTTCCACACTTATGAATACAGCTTCGAGATGAAAGTGACGATGAATGAGGTAATAGTTATTTATTTCATACTATCTAGTAATCGCCGCTTTCCCAGACTGATTTGAGTCTGGTAAATCGTATTTTACCAGACTGAAAATTTTTACCAGACTGGAAATTTTGCCTAGCAACCGCAACTGACATCCATCTAAACGTGATATTTGATTGATTGATTGATATTGATATTTGTCAAACTACTGTCAGATCAAACAAATCAAGTGATCGACTTTTGCTTTTATTTTAATGTGTACCTACAACATTTTAATCAAAATGGTATTTTAATAGAAATAGAGCAGTATGAAATAAAATATTTTACATTATTTGTATGTTAAATCAGTTAACATTACTCGTTTCGAAATTCCTGCCTCAGCTACGCTTCGGCAGTAAACATCTCACTCGTTAACGTAAACCTTGATTTACCATACTCATATGTAAATAACTATTACCTAACAAGTTCGGCAAGTTAATTTTCCCGCATGAGCACTTTGTGCACATTTAGTGCGAATGCGGGAAAATTCTTTCCGAAAGAGTTAGGTACAATATTTTTTGTAACGAATTGCGTAAAAAAAGGTCAAAATTAATAAAGTTTTGTAAATTAGCTTTTTTTTTAATCATGAGTTGGTAACACAATCATATGTTTGGTTGGTAACATAATTTTGTAACTACCCACTTTTAATAATGCACTGGTCACATTTAAAACTTCCACATCTTTGGTTTTTTTGCCTTTGCAATGAGTGCTACTGGTCACGGCATTGCATCGTTTGCACTAAATATCTTGAGTTGCGTAAATACACTCGTTACATTTAAAATCCTTGGAAGCTTTGTGTGTGTTAATATGTGCTTTCTTAAACTGCATATGCGAATAGTTGCAGAATATGACTGGTCACATTTTAAGACGTTTTAACAATAAATTTTACTTTTTCTTGAGTTCCAATTCTGAAAAATAATTTGATTGCGTTATAAGTTCTTGTTTATATATTTACGTAAAACTTAGTGTACGCCTGTTTCCGATTAATCGCACTAAATACCCTCAACCAACGGTTTAATTGATTTTACAGCAGATGACAGTTAACCATGACATGACGTTCGTTGACTTCAATAAGTACTACCAACTGAAGAACGCGGATAACCCCTTCTGTCCAGCGGAAACTAAAAAACACCGCGATGCGGGAAAGTCGTTTTCCCGTGCATCGAGGATGCTTGGAAACATTATCTTTCCATTCAATGAGTACAAAATAGTTATTTGTGTACCAAGGCCGTAAAAGTGATCTTTTTTGGCCGAAGCTGTTGTTTGCGGCCGAGGCGGTAGCCGAGGCCGCAATTCAGATGAGGCCTAACAAATCACTTTTGGCCAAGGTGCACACAACATTTTTTAGGCGATCATCAAAAAAGAATTCAAAAATTTGCTCATAAACATATTTTTTCTGAAAATCATAGTTATCTTAGACAATTAAAAACAAAGCATTTCCTGTCATATGTAATAATAATTAGCATCTTTGCGTGTGTTTTGTGCGTATCAAAATGGGTGATAGCGACAGTTCAGATACCCCAAATGAAATTTTGGAAGCTGCAAGCGTTGCGATATATATATGATATAAGAGCAGGCGTTTGAGAGTAAAAGTACAATCGCAACTTCCTCCGTTGCACAAGATGTTAATAATGTCAAATGCAATAGGTCCTTCGTAACTGTGGCTTCCAAGACCTTATAGTTAACATGCTGTACAATTATTAGAAACCTGATTACCTACTTTGATGGTAGGTATAGGTAGCTACTTGTGTTCTCGGTTAATTGCTGGTGATTCTTCGTATAATAATGTAAGCAATAATATCTTCCTCATGTTTTGGTTCTACACTTCGAAAAGGTATGCAAGCAGCAAAGATTGAAACGTCAAACTATAATTTTAAATGCGAATATTGTGATTATGCAAAATAGTGTGAAACATTCCTACAAGTCCGAAAATGAAAAAAACGCACGTGGATGGCCCAATCCTTGATGGGGTTAGACCAGATAGACGCTTTCTATCAAACAGATTACTGTTTCTCACACATCAGTTTCAAATAAGTTCAGTTTGACAGAAGCGTACAATAAAGTGGAACTTTATGGCCGCAAAAGCGACCACAAAATCAACGTTTTTGTGATGATAGCCTAAAAAGAAATATACATTCTATGTGACGGATGGTGTATGTACAAATACAGAAACCAAAAACACACTAGACATATGTAGATTAAAAGTATTTTTGCAAACAAGAGTTGCTACTTTCTTCTTCCAGTGCGAGAATGTGCACGAAGAACTTTACACGAAGTGGGAAAAATTAAATTATCAGACTATAGGAAACTTTATTTCGTAACTGAGGACCACAAGGATAGATATAAGAGTTTAAAAAAATACCTTCGACACCTTACCCGGCGTCCTTTTGCAGAAATCTGTTAGCAATAAATTCTCATACAATATCGGGCACCTTGTCATGTCATAATCTCCTTTGTCTATGATTTTGACGGACTTCGTTATGGGAAAAGTTGGTTTCATTATTCTTCGTTCATATTGTATATTTGTATCCCATTTGAGTAGGTACTCGTTCAACAAGCGAACGTAACGTAATCGTGAACTGGAATTGAGAACGGCATAATTGTACGATTTCATAAGCTTGTTGACGGTTAAATTGGCAATTAATCATGTTGTATGTAGTGTATATCATATTTTTATTCCGTAACGCTAATTGATTTTGTGGCATTTAATATTAACATTCTTGAAGTTAATTTAGTATTTTTATGTACGGAGCGAAATTGCTTAGTCGAACGGACAAATTGGGAGTTTACTTTACATTTTGCTGTTTCTAATAGCATATACATCTATACTGACAGATTCGACATTACGTCAGCGCATGAAAGGGCAAGCCTATATACCAAACGA
>NW_022170403.1:37674423-37674924 GCF_008802855.1 Photinus pyralis | reverse complement strand
CTACATCAGTTCCATTCATTTGAAATAATCGTATGCTGGTTCTTAGTTTTACGAAAATCAGTTATTTTTGTCGGTTTTCCTTTCGTAGATATTAACCCACTTAAGGGAGGGATAAAGTGGCAGCAAAGAATGAAATGACACACACGAGTTAATAATTAATTAATAATTACGTATACTCAAATGTGTATTCTGTTTCCTGAATTCTTTTTATGTAGTCATTATACCTACTATTGTTGATACATTTTTTTTTATTTTCAAACTTAGATTTGGCAGGTAATAATGACTACATATAGCTTCTTCATAGGTTTTTGAATCGTTTTCTAAGAGAATTTTAAAATTAAGTTGTCATTTATTATAGTACCACAACATGCTACATGTATTTCGAGTCGACGATCTAACAAAATTCGTTCTTTCAGATTTGCCCTTGATCATTAAGTTGTTACCCTTAATAATAAAATGCACACCATTCGTTTACTATACAGGGCGGAAAAAATTAGTCCC
>NW_022170403.1:37622908-37674323 GCF_008802855.1 Photinus pyralis | reverse complement strand
AATGCTCCGAATGCACGTAAATTGTAGAGTAAATTTTCGACCGTACCCTAAGTCAATGATGTATGTAACAGCGATATCCTCTTCAAATAATGAATTTTGTCCGTATCATACCAACAGTAGACTGCAGAGTACCTTTTGCTAGCCAGTGGATATGTAATTAGTTATCTTCAAGAATATTTTGCTATTGTTAAGAATTACCATTCTGTAGGTAGTACATATTATGTTAAAAGATCTGGAAACACTATTTTTAGTGCATTTTCCAACTAAGACTTTCTCTGTCTCTCTGTTTGTCCGATGCCTTAAATACTCCTACAGTTTTCAATATAATTAGTTCACAACAGGTAAGGCAGGTTTGTGAAAGACTTAAAAGCGTCAAACCAGTGATACTCCCTCCTTACCTCCTTGATCTCCAACCCAAATGCCATGTGTGTTAAAATGACAAAGATGTATAACTTCATACTCGCATTAATATAAGCGCGAGTATAAGCGCTAAGCTGATACGCGAACTTACTAATTTTACTGACTATATCTATAATTACTTGTAGAGTTAGTTTGCAATAATTTTGGAATTTTGTTTGTAATTGTAAAAGGTCAAATGTATGATTTTCATAATGACTATTCACTATAATTTAGACTTCTTGGCCTTTGGGAGTCTGTGGTGATACCATAATATGATCCATAATTCTGGCATTTAACACTGTTGAAAATCCATACCAAGGATAATTATTGACTTTTTGAAGAACTACATGAATGTCAGTGGATGCTCCTATTTTTTTTACTATGGTGTCACGTGAAATCAGTCAATGTTTAAGAAAATTACATGAATGTGACACGCTGTGTGGTGGTTACTGTTTCTAATTGAAATAAGTATCAGTGAAATTATCTCTTGACTTCTATATATTCTGGTATAGTTAAAACTTTCTTCTGAGTCTTTATTAAAGGAATATTAAAGTTTTGAGCGCGATATAAATATATTTGATGAGTCAACACTTCACAATTGTAAACATTTGCCATTTATTGTACTTAAAAATCCTATACACTTGTTGTGTTGTATTTTGATCCTGAATTATCCAAAACTCAAACATGAAGTTTACTCAGTTTTAGCGATTATTTTTTCCCAGAGAGATCCAAAATTTTGACCCGCATAACGTGTTCTCGATTACGAAGCTTTATTATTGATTTCGGTTTATTACTTGTTGAAAGATCCTCGTAACTTTTGAAGCGATTTTGATAGATGGTTCCATCTATTGATGGAATTTGACAACGCCATTTTTCGGCGCATTTGACGGCGTATTTTTTTTGCCTTGATTGGTGGTCCACTTTCACCTTTCTTTCCTTAATCAAACAGCTGAAAGCGTGAGGTAGAACTCATGGAATTTTAATTACCATGTTCCGTATCGCGATTGCGATTGGATTCATAATTTGGAGATTCCGAAGTAATTAGTTTGGACGGGATTACTTATACTCCTAGTGAGGATATAGGTACATGTGCGTTCTTCCTTTCCTATCGTCGGCTCTAACTTCAACTTTAAGGACCAGTTTATGTTCAACTTAAAGCTCCGGACACGTCTGACATTACATACGATTCTGTTCGACGCCTTTCGAAACCTTGGATTAAGCTCACCATTGTCTGCGGCGCCGCGGTGACTTATCTTTCCACTTGCTGATAACAAGCGGCGATTTTGCTGTGAAATGGGTTACCAGGTGATGAGGGGCAACTTCCGTCACTGTTTAGCGTCTTAGTTGAAATCTATTTTGCCCCTTCAGGGTTACCTATATGCGATTACATTTAGGTAATTTGTGAACGTTAATACCTCCTAATATATATAATACTCCTCAGTATCTTTGTTATGTCGGTTAAGTTATGATCAAATTTGAAACGCGAATGTTGTTGGAGAGGACCACTTCAGGTTTCAGGTTATGGATGCGAGAACTGAGGTCATTTCTTGGCGTCAACATGTTGTTTTATGATTCAGTAATTAGTTGGTAATCGATCATTCTTGATTGGTGGGTTGGGTTAATTTTGGAATTTCAATTTGCAAATTTAATAATATATAATACCAAGAGTTTGGAGCAGGGGGTAAATACCAGGGGAAGTAATTGTACAGAATGGAGGAAGTTATGAGGAAGTACAGGGAAGTACGGGGAAGTACTGGAAGTCCAGGGAAGTATATGGGAAGTATATGGGAAGTAACGAGGAAGTACTCATTTGTTCCTAAGATGCGTAATGTGACAGAAGGTGACCGGAGAGGTAAAATCTGGTAAACACTTGAAAAGTAATAAGGCAGTTATTTCTGAGTGCATAAATCCCGCCTCGTTCCAAAAAAGTCAACACCTATGATTGTGATTATCTATATAGATACCTAAAATGTTACCTACTCCTATTACTCTGAACAACAAATATACAAATAATGACATACGTGAATCACAAATCATATTGATTGAAAGTCTTCTGCCAAGTGAAGCAGTTAATATAGCAAACAAATTTTACACAGATCCGCAACTAATTGCTAAATACGATGTACCGGTAATAAACAATTCGTTACGGATGTACCCATTTAAGTGTAACATCCTTTGTCTGACCTGTCATTGCGATCTTTGCAAAAGCTAATTAATATAATCTCGATTTTAGATTGCAAAGTAAGTTGTCATATACCCCTTGTCGGTTACTAATAATACAAACTCCGGTGAAATTGACAGTGAAAAAACTGCGCCTGAAACATAAAATCACTAACATAGGTCAATCCGCCAACATTCGTTTCCATCATCAGGTACAGTAGTCGTTCGTTTTCGAAAATTTATTAAGAGATCTGCATGAAAAAGTTGTGGATTGTGTTCATGGTAGGTATCCAAAATTTGCACCGCTAAATGGGGTTGCTAAAAAATTCTGATTTAAAATACCCCTATTTTTTTCACACACTGATGTGTACATGTTGCATTTGGGCCAAAGAAAGCATGTCGTCAAATAAATTCTGCCTTAATTGGTTTTCCTTCTTAGGAAATGAAATGCTGTAGCTTATTACGCGACTTTTCGCAAGGCAAAGTAAATTCGCTTCTTTGATACGGCTTCAGTGGATATAATAAAAGGGTGTCCCATTTTTTTTTTAGTTAAACGTCGCTACCTTATTAAGTATTTAAAATATCGTATTACAAAATCAAAAGGTGTACTGATCTTATCCTGAGCGACTACTTGAAATAATCGTATACAATTGGTATGATATGTACGCGAAGAGACAGAAAGAAGATTTTTATGAAAGATAAAAATATCAAACGGTAGATGTAGATCGGCCTTTCAGAGGGCACGGTAACCGATCTAGAATGGGATAAGAAGATAAGCCGCATTTGCACCGGTTTAAAGAGTGACGGTCCTTGACGTGACATTATTAATTAATTTATAAAAATCGTAATTGAACAGTCGGCAGCTCTTTGCGCCTGTCGTATTTTATTCTATTCTTTAACGCCGCTACTTTCATTTGCATATATGCAGAATATCAAAATAAGCAGGTGAAACGGCGCCGTTTATTATTTATTTCCTTCTTTATAAGCCCGTATTGGCCGAAAATTCTAATTTTAATTTGCTGAAAACAAGTTGTCGGCAGAATTTAATGTTGAAAGGTTGCTCAATAGGTACTTAAAATTCTTTGCGTCAGTGTTAATTTATCAAGGGAAATGTTAGTTGCGTATCCCTATTCTTCGAACAGAAGATTAACCTACCGTATTGCTTAATATATATTCGAGATATATTCAACCAAGAAGAGAACGAATAAAACTGAACAACGATGTGCTAAACAATTTACACTTTCTACAAGAAAATATAATTTTCTGAAACTACCTTAGAAACAATTACTTTCGTCTCTAGAAAGGGTGAAGAAAATGCAACTTTCCTCTCTAGTGAGGAAAGTACTAAAAAAACAATTGCTGCGTTAATCTTAATAATGACGTTTAAAATTGAAACATACCCGTTACCCGTATCTAGATTGCTATGTCACATTTCATTATTGCAAACGATAATTATTCAATTTTGTTTAGCCGCGAAGAAAAATATGGACATCAAATACCCAAAATTAACTACATTTCTGAAACGCCAGAATGTGGGATACTGACCAACGCATTTACGTTTCCATGGAAATTACTTTACGTTTTTGATTACTTTACTTCCCGCAAAAAGTAAAGGTACACACACATTGCTCCCGCAAATGAGGGGGCAAAATTTGGTTTTCGGTAGAGCGCGGAGATAAACACTTTTCTCTACCATATAAGGTAACTTACCTTCCAACTCGTCTCCCAAGATTCTTTCTTATACACATATCGTCTCATTAAATGGTTGGTGCGCATAGACAAAGTTGGGCATTTCATCTATGGGGATTTACGATAATTCAACCGGTTTAACCGGATTGGTAGATTTTGCTATGGTTACAATTATTGAGACAATTGTTTCTATGGCGATTTCTACCCACCTGGTTAAAACGGTGGAATTATCGTAAATCCCCAATATGATTATTATACCGCCCCCCCCCCCTGTTGGTACGCCACTGGATGGGACTGAAAACAATGGTACGGAGGCAACCGTAGTACCACATGCCCATTTTCTAATGCTATCTTATCAGCAACATACCGTTTGGAAGGTTTGTTTCTGAAATAACAAATTTTTAGTCTCGAAACTAAAAGTATTACTATGTATAAACCATGCTGTATGGTTTCCAGTAAGCTACTGTGATAACTAGCATTGTTAATAATAATCAGTGATGGTTCTTCTAAATTTGGTAGCAAATCATTCATTTCCGCATGGTATTCTGGATCACATACAACACATAAAAAGAACCGACATAGTATACACAACGTAGGAGGATATTATTTTGTACCATCCAGTTCGAGCTGATTTCTATCTGAATTTGAATGTGACGCGAAACGTCCGTCGTTTCGGCATGAAAGTTAGATGGCTCTGCTTATATTTTTCCCCATATTTGTCAACTTTAAGTGTAGGGTAACTCATTATTGCAGTGCAGGCTTGGGGGACCCCTAAGAACATTGCAGATTTTAGACCGAAGATTTTTTGTTAGCAGGGCCTCGCCCCTGGTACTTGTAACTTATCCCTCGTGCGGGATACCTAAACCTACAGTTGAGATTCGAGACCAATCACAATCTTAGACGTCTTAACTAACTTCGTTACAGCATTTCCCATCCCTGTGCCTGTCTCTTCACGGCGAAATGTGTTTGTTTACACACAAGTTCATACAAACATCAAACAATTCGATAATCTCATTTACACGAATAACCAAATCTGTATAATGCTGTGTACAATGGCCCGACGAAAATGAACCATGCACAAAATGGACACATCTGAATCCCCGCACAATAAAAAAACATTTCAATCTCGACTTCAAATTCTAAATTCTGGGGCCGCGATCAAATTCCTTAAGTTAAGTATATAAATTCCAAAAGGATTAATTACACAAATTTTGAAGACATCTGAAAGAAACTTTGGGTCCTGATCAATAAAATTAATCATAATTGAACACGAGATATTTCTCTGGATCGTTAAAGGGCTCACATGAACACAATTTACATGAATTCACTCAAACAAAATTTATTTCAAACGCACGAATTAAATTAATCATCAAGGTTCGTTTACACTTCGCATGAGCGTTCGATTACGATTAAGAAAATAGTGAACTCTTAAAGCTACTTACAGTTTTCTGTTAAAATCCCAAAAATCCGGGTGCACATTCTTTAACTTATCTTCTGATCAGGTTTCCCGGCCACGTTGTTATGAACGCTTGGTCGCCAACGAGTTCTTCACAAGGTTACAAGTTAATTTGACTCCTCGTTCGAATATGTGTTTGTCCCGTAATTTCATTTGTCGTCAGTGATGCGCTTAGTCGCTCAACAAAGGGCTCTTAAACTGCCTCATAATAATAAGCAATAAATACAATGGTATAAGTGAAACCGAGAGTGAAACTAAACGCAAATTCAGTTTATCAGTTTTTGTAACTACATCGGTCAAATCAATAGTTATTTACATACTAAGTCATGAAAGTGGTCGTTTACATGACGCGGAGGCTTATTGAAAAGTACGAGGATCTCTTTAATGCCTCTTTAATGCCTCCAAGTCAGGTGGACTCACTTTCATGACGTATTATGTATAAAATTTTACCTGAAACCGCAACATGTAGATAACTTTTCCAAATTAAATTATTCATATGTGTGACATTTGATACCTAATCACGCATGCTAAAATCACTTTATTTAATTGTTTCCATAGAGATTTCAAAATAATTAAAACAATCACTGTCATTTTTAATGCAGTTTATGCTTTGTACTATACAGTCTTTATAACTAGGTACAAAAGCAGGTATCAGTGAAGAACAGTACCTACGCGAGACGTTGTTATAATGTAGCCGAAGCTGCGGCCGCCGTAGTACAATATTCCGTATTCGCTCCACACAAAGTCAAGAAAGAGGTACGAAAAGGCGTACAAACCTTTTAATGACTGGCGCAAAACTAAAGGAATAATTACTTCCACACATATTCCATTAATTGTTAATAATTAAAAAACCATTATCCTTTGTGTAGGTATATTAATATTTAAAAATATCCACATAGTCTGCATTATAATTATCCAATCGTTGATTGAATAACTTATTCAATGAATGATCTAATTGTTATTTTGCATGTACTAGGACTGTAATGGGACTCAGGCAAAAATATTACAGTACTAGTCAGGTAAAGATCAACTTTCTAATGTCAAAATAGCCCTGAAATTTAGATTTTTTTGACGGTTTCAGGTAAATTAAATTACAGTGTCAAGAGAAAATCCACGGTATTTTGTTTCAATCGTAAAACAGTCAGTCATAGATGCAAATTCTGATCTCATATCCATTGGTGATCAGACGCAATCTTGGAATAGTATAATGAGTAAGGAATATATTTCGCGCGAACGGAAAGAGGTGTTGAATACCTGTTCCTATAGACATAATTTTTAGTAGGTCTGTGTCATCGACATATAGAGATAGACTGCACGACGCACGTGCCAATGTTAATGGCGAATAATGCAGGCGAGAGAGAGGGAAAACTGAGATGCAAGCTTTCTCAATCGTGTTCCGTGTTGGTCGCATTAAATCGACATTGCTGTGGCAGTGCTTGTCGATGGTGTTAGAGAGAGCTGGCAGTATCCGCGCCACGGACATTAAGATGGACTGCTGATCAAACAGTTGCATAGAGGTAGAAAAGGCCCTAGCATGGGCGCGGCCATGATGTGCACATTTTAGTTATTTTCTAGGGGAATTTTCCTAGTGCTCAAGTTTTGAGACTATTGCAGCCTTGGAAAATGACATGTGTCACAGTAATTTATTTAGAAAACGTGAGGTTAATGCTTGTTTATTAGTTGATTTGAATTTCGCGCCAAGTGAGTGCACATCATGGCTGCCCCCATGTAGGTCTCATTTGTCAATTCAGCATTAAGCAGTCCATCTTAATTTATAAGATCGTGATCCGCGCTTATCATTGGCACGCGCAGTAAATTTCTATATGTCGATGGCCTCTGTGCGGTGGGTTTGGGTTGGTACAACAGTTCTCTGTGGCAGTGATGTTTGTCTAAATAGCCCAGGCCGATCTATACACTTGCACTTGTACTTGTCCTCAGCCGAATTCTATCTTATCAGCTTTTTCCGTAACTAATGAAATAGACATTGTAACATAACCTTACTTAAAATTTATACTTTCGTGTGCAAGTAGCGGTGAAATTATTACTGTTGTGTGTCTCAATGCAGTTCTTGGCTACGGTGCATATCTATCATTTCATTTTTTCCCTGAACATGATAAACATAAACATGACAAAATTGTATTTAAAGGCAGTCACGAGCAAAACGGTGCGAGATCACATCGAAAAAAAATTGTATTTATGTAACTTGTTTTAATTCAGCATTCAAACAGCTGTATGTCCTTTATTGATTTCCCAGTTTTATATTTTCAATGTTGTCTATGCAAACTATTACTCTTTTCTTAGAGGATGCCATTTTCGAGTCAACGCGATACTACACGAAACCATAATGCAATTTTTTCTGTGAATACCTGCCGCTTCAAACCCTTTTTAAATCGAATTGCACCGAAAGCTCGTTTCGCAATCGTCTGTATTAGGTGACAATGACCGTTAAAAAAACTGCTCAAAGGCGGCCGCCCTTTGTAACATATATCCCTTTTCCGGAGTACATGTGCGTTCAACGAAGGGAGGAATTTATTTAATTTTGTTAAAGTGTAATGTGTTCGGTATAGGTAGATGCATTGAATAACGAAACATGACATTGATGTAATGGGTGTTTACGGTATAATGAGGGTCGAGGGACTACTTTGCGTAGGTTTGTGTGATGTTGGACAATCGAAACTTCTTGTTTTCAGAATTTATATTATAGTTTTCTTAGGTGTCGTAAAAAAACCTTACTTACATACTCGTACTTGTACGAACTGTAATCACCAACGATCTATTGTAATTCTTGAAAATTAGTTTGCTTGTACGCACGTTATAAAAAATAGGATACCTACACCCTTTTTAGAAAATCCCACATATACTTGCGAAAAGTTAAACTAAAGGCGTGATGCGTACAAGAGTGTAAAACTTATAATGTAACGAAGAAGCAATAAAGATGGAAGTAAATCACTTGTTAGTAACGTTAATGTTGCCAACATTACAAAAATCCTCTGATTTCTAAGTATCGTATATATAATTGCTACTATAAAACATTGATTTATTGTGCAGTTGGACTTGCCAATAAACGCAATGCTTGTGTTAAGATAAACATGTAACCGTCAACTATAAAGTATAGAAATGGCTATAGTTAAAAAAACACATTACGGAAGACCTTTTCGACCACGCAAATTCGAACCCCAACGCTTCTGTAATCGGTACGTTTAATTTAAATGTATACATTTTTCCACTGCTTCAACATGTTTTGTGCACCTATAAATTTGACCAGGTGCATTTTTCTTAATTTCAATTAGGTTTAAATATTTAACCGTACAAGCGTTTGCTGTAATGAATCTTTTAGTAGTATCTAGTCAAAAGTCGTTTGAGGAACAAGCAGGTGGACAGAGGAACAAGGATCCTGTCCATAATAACTACTTTTCCGATTGTTTAGGAAAATCCGAGAGTTTAACATGTAAGTACTTACACCGGGTGACCCAATAAGACTGTTCCTCGGCCATATCTGGGGAACCGTTCGTCGTATGACTTTGGGGAGAATCGCTGGAAAATATTTTCAAGTTCTAAAAATGACCACCAGAGGGCGTAACTGCCATCTTAAATTTTAAAATTGCATTTTCTTTAAATTTCGCACAATAAACTAAGCTTTCTTTTTTCATATTTTTAAAGACAACCAGTTTATCTATCATTTTCGTAAAAACAAAAACTCACTTATTTCAAAAACAAAGATGGTGTTCAATTATTTTTGCAATAACCTGCTTTAACTTCTTAACCGTTTGACCGATCGTAACAAATTTGGTATCGTTGAATAGAGCATTCCTTGGGCAATAAGAATCAACCAAAATATAGTTAATTTAGTTGAATCCTTCTCCGCCAGTTTTGACACTATGATCCAAAATCCTAAAAAATCAAAAAAATCAAATGGAATGATATGACTTTTTCTTTATGAAAAAGTAGCCAAATAACATCCAAAAAGGCTAGTGAAAACCGTTTTTCAAAATATCGTTTCTAACCTCAATTATTGGGAAAATGAGAATTATTTAATTAATTAATTAAAATGGCTAAATTGTATCTTATTTAACGTATTTCCGGTATTTGTCGATGACGCGAAAGATTGTTTGGAAAAGGACCCTACACTTTTAGGTAGGCCTTGGAAAATTAAACAAATGAAACACGATGCATAATAAGTAATTTGTAAATTATTCTGCTGTGTTTACATTCAGGAAGTGCAGTTTTTTGAATTTGTAATCTTTTCTAAAATGCGGATTTTTAATCAAGAAGCATTTAATATGATGGCGGCGATGGTTCGTGGTCTATTCGGATAACGCAATTAGAACATGGGGGCAGTGATGGTCGCATTTTGAAAATACTCAAAATATATCGCCAGCATGTTAAATGTTTCTTGGTTAGACATCGGCATTTTAGAAAAGATTACAAATTCAAAAAACTGCACTTTCTGATGTAAACACAGCAGAATAATTTACAAATTACGGCTGTTATTATTTTATAATGCATCGTGTTTCATTTGTTTAAATTTCCAAGGCCTACCTAAAAGTGTAGGGTGCTTTTCTTTTAATGATATTTTCCGAAGAAAATCAAGTGTAAATGTCGATTTTGAAACTTCTTGGGCAAAATGCGCGTGGTCATTAAAAATGTGGTATTCGCTTCTTGGATATCAAGCTAAATCGTTTCTACCTTTTCCCAACGAAATCGGCGCATAAATAACAACTTTGGCTAAAATACTTAATCAATACCAGAAATCAATATCTCTGCATACCCAATTTTCTTGACATACATCTCCTTTTCATCCTGTACACTTTGAAAGGGTTTGTGGATATGCTTCTTAGCTTCAGAAATTAGGTAGCGATTTCCAAAGACGACTCGACAGCAACTTATTTTTGATGGCTCGTTATTACATTACATATTATACAGGGGATTTTTCTTATATGTATACATATATAACTCTCGCCAGGAAAGATTGCCGGTTACAGCACACCTTGTGTCGATTTACAATCTTTGTTTTTATTAAGATGCGAGCGACTTCTGGAATAGGATCGTGCTAATGTTGAACAAAAAGTATTTTCGTTCAACATTGACACGATACTATCTCGGAAGTCGCTAGCACCTAACGAAAAACAGAGATTGTAGATCGGGATCAAGTGTTCTGTGACCGGCAATCTTTCCTGGCGAGAGTTATAGGTTATGTATACTTTAAAAAATTCCAGAACGAAAAGAGAAATCGATGTCAAACCTTCGCTAATCGATTTCTACCAGTTCAAGGATCAGTGCTATGGAATATGAGTCGGATTTAAAAGTCGTGTTTCCGAATGCGAGCTGAGTGTCAAAAAATTCCCCTACTGAAAATCGTATGCCATGGAAATCCTTTTTACTTTCATACAACCACCCGTAATATTTCACTCAACTTAAATACAAAAAAGGGTTGCACGCTGCTTTAAATCGGGTATTTTTAGCGCATTTTCCAACTTGGAAGGCGCTATTATGGCCACTTCATCTGTCCGTCCGTCCGAGGCCTACTACTACTCTTGCAGTTTTCAAGATATTTAGTTCGTTCTTTTTGCATTCGGTAGCTTATAGCTCTGGCACCTCAGCCAAGAAAAATCTTCTGCGCAAACTGCCAAACTGAGCAATGTCATCTTTCTAATGTATGGAGACATAGTTTTTGAAATTTACAGATGCTTCTAGTAAAGACAAGCATACCGCATATTGTATAAATCAGATGTGCGCATGCACAATGTCAACATTTTAACCAACGATTCTTCTTGTACTCAGGCAAATATATCGCTTATTATCATTTAGGTGTGCGCAGGCGCAGACTGCGCAATGCTAAGTTTCTTATTTATAAGAATATTTGCCATAACTTATTTTCCTTTGTACACATAAATAGAACGTTACATGACCTGTCGGAAAGTATTGATCAATTCATGGAAAAAGCGAAAGGCGAAAACCTTTTTTTCTTTTTTACAATCCCCCGGCGCGAAAAACGGAGCAAGAGGGTATTCGCCACTTGTTGTTAGGCGTGCGAAGAAAAATACGGGATTTCATCCATGAGTGGTTGGTCATCAATGATTTACCAATTTTTACAACAATTTGAAACCCCCCGACATAGTCGGCCGTTGGTATGAGCGGGATAGCTTACGTTTTATAGGAAACAATACCCAGTGGCGGATTTAAATTTTTTGCGCCCCTAGGCACAGCGAAAGATATACGCTCCAAAATAATCTTTAAATTGCAAATATTTTAAAATAAAAATCAAATTATAGCATGAAATCTTTAAAACTAAATATGAATCTAGCTACCAATTCCAATTTATTTCATAATTTTAATTAAACATTTTTGTCATTTGTAACTTGTTAGGGAACTATTTTAAAACTTAAAATGTTACCTAAAATAAATGTAGTGCAAAAAATGCCGCCCCCTAAAGCTGCCGCCCCTAAGCACGTGCTTAGTGTGCGTATACAGGGTGATTCCTATAGTACCTGCCACCGTTTGGGAGCGTGTAGGTGGTGCGTAGGGGAGTATTTTGATATAGGACACTTGGGGTCGGAAATCTAAAATAAGGGTGCCAGAGCCAAATTTACCTTCTGGAATTTCGCGCCTGTAGGTAGGCAACCCAACCGGCCGGCGGTGCACACGGAGCGATCTCAGGCGGCGATGTGTGGCTGACACTTGATCAGAATTTTGTTTAAACCCACGAAATCCCGTCTGCAACGACGCGTATCAAGTGAATAAACACTATGGCAATAGTATAATAATAGTTGGCTAGATGTAGGAAGTGCATTGAGAACAACGGGGCCACGTTGAACACTTGTAAACGTTATTGCTTTTGACTGTCGTTTTCCCTCCTTCCCTCCCATGTCGCTTCCTCGCGCTAACTCGCTCTGCATCGCTCCGCGCGAAACGTCGGTCGGTTGGGTTGCCTACATACAGGCGTGAAATTCCAGAAGATAAATTTGGTTCTGGCGCCCTTATTTTAGATTTCCGACCCCAAGTGTCCTATATCAAAATACTCCCCTAGGCACCCCCTATACGCTCCCAAACGGTGGCAGGTACTATAGGAATCAGCCTGTATGTAAATCCGCCACTGAAAATACCTACCGTTTTCAATTTAATAACTTTGGATACTGACTATCTTTTGTGTTGTCTAAAGTTATGTAACATATGTATATGAAAATCAATTAGGTATTTATTTGTTTATTTGTTTAGCCAGATACCATACAGAATACAATTATTCCAATTACATGGCACTGGGATGCTGTACTTAAAACTAAAACTACTAAAACTTTAAATATAAGTAAAGTTCATTAATTTTTTCGGAGCTGTAAAACGTCTGTACGAAGTTGTGGTAATGAACATACCATGTAACTGAACATAAAGGGGATATTATAAAACTAACTTACAAAAAAATTCATATAGATGAAGAATATTAGGGGATGGTGAGGAGGGCGGCTCCATCTTCATCAGGCATGTGTACGCTGCCATTTGTGCTGGTGACTCTGATTATTGCTATGCCTATTCGAGCACGTAGCCAACCCATTACTATGGATAGGGGTCAGGTCCAGCAGTCAGCAAGTACCTCGGCTAAGTGTCGTGTAAATGACGTAAGTTGTTGGGATCTTGGGACTACTATGTAAATTCGTCCACGATTTTAAAAGCAAAAATTTGCACATAATCGTTTTTATTTTTATGTTCTTGTCTGTACACATAAAACATGTTTTTTTCATTTCTTTATGGTGCTATAACGGATTGTATCCAGTTTGCATAATTTGGAATACTAGTATACACCCCGTACGTTCCCGGTTGTCCGCATCCTTTCCCCCAAATGACCACACCTGCTAACACGTAATGGGCATTGTTTACGTAACAGACCAACGGTGAGCCTCCATCGTACTAAAAGAGTATTATGTAAATAATATTGCAGCACCTTTTTTTATTTACTGTGCATGAATCTCGCGACCCCTCTCCGCCGGCGCAAATTTCTCCGATGGGGTCCAAATACATGTTAACATTTTGGCCTAATAGCGATTGGTGGCTCATGGATTGGTAACAGGTATCGGCATCAACTATTTTAACGTGAACTTGTTTTTGCTGTGCTATAGGTGCGTCGTGTACTGTGAACGAGGATTGTCCCCATCCAGCTACTGTGCATCTATTAGGAACGTTATAGCTAATTATATTGATGAATTTTCAATGCGTACGTTTGTCCTACGAATGACATAGCTGCTGTTGGAGGGCATACTAGATTCACTAGTTGTTGAGGTAAAGGTGTTACGGCTGTTGCTAAGTGCAACACAGCTAGGTCGTTAAAGAAGTTGGTCATGTTAAAACGGGGATGTACAGTTACACGGCTGACATTTAATTTGGCCCCTAATTCTTTGGGACTATGCACACCCACGTAAACTCCAATCAAATTGGGAGTGTCTCTGAAATACTACTAAAGCTTTTAATTCTTAAAAATCGCCTTTTACCGATTTCCTGAAACTTTGTGAGCCGCAGTCAATACTGTATTTGGACTGATCAGAACACCACCTCCGCAGAAACCAGTCTGATTCGTAATATATACTGCCCATGGCCACGCTCCATGTGTGGCGACACCATCGTGTGGTTGTATAGCGGTGACGTTTCTTTTTCCACACGTGGTGGAAGTTTGTATGGGTAGACATGGCAATTCGCCGGTGGGACATGGGTTACCCTAAACATAAGCTTGATCCTTTTTCTATTCGCTTGACCTTACCCTGGTAAAAATTCGTCGATTCAAAGTTACACCGCTTTGTGCTTGGCATGTGCCCGTTGGTACACAGTTGAACCCAGGGGACGATTGTGCTCTATCAAAATGAGTTAAAACGATAAGTGCTATGAACTGATGTAGCATATTGTCTCTTTGAGAGGATTTACACAACTGACAAGTTTGTTCATTCTCTATCATCTTTTTAGCGGTTTCATTATTATGTTTTTTCGCAATTCTGTATAAATTGTTTTTTTAAGTAATTGCTTGATTTTGAAAATACAAAGCGGTGCCAAAAGTAAATAAGTTGATGAAGGTCAAAGTAAGCATTTTAGATTTCACATTTTTTTTACAGTTATAACCGAAATGGATGTATAGTTCGTCAAGGGCGATTCGCTTCAAATCACTTCCATTTGTATGGATGCACATGAAAGGTGTAGAAGCGCTTCAAAGTAGTTTTTCTGCAGTTGAGAATACGAGTATATGATATAAAGAAGCATTTCATTCTAAAACCGTTTGCTTCTTAGGGTCAGTTTTTTCATTTCGACACGATTGTATCGACAATGCAATCCATAGAATTCATTCGGAGAGTAAAGTTGTTGAGAGGTAGGAAAACCGGACCTAAATAAATAAATGATTCGGTTGCTAAGGGAAGGAATCAAAACAAAACCCTTCAGAAGCATTAACTGCTTGCATAGCTGTGGTACGTATTCCAGACAAACACAATCCCTCCTCTTGAACTCAGCAAGTGTTTAACTAGCACAATAAGAAAGTTATTCAATTCTCTCAACGTGCTAAAAAACTCCAAACTGTGACATGTTGTACAGTGCGATCAATAATGAGTTGCTGCGCCGCTTCAAGGGCACGGAAAAGTTATAGTTTGTACAAACCAATTTATTTCGATGAGACCTTTCATTAGAATACCATGAAGGGTAGAACATATGTTTACCCCCCTCCCCCTCCCATTTTCTAAAGTTTAACTTGGTACCACTAAAGGCATGCCTATGTAAAATCTGAGACCAATTGGTTGTCGTATGTAAATGCATGCACGTTTTACTTCTAAAAACAGCATCTCAGGAAATAATTCGTGGTGGGGAGGCCCCCCTTTTAGCCAGCGAAATTTGATGACCGTCTGGCACACCTTCAAGGTATAGGCTACCTACTGCAAAAAATTCCAGGACTTTAGGACCATTCCCCTAGAAGTAGTTCAAAACGGTAGAAGTGGGTCCGGACGGACGGACGGACAAAACACAAACAATAGCACATTTTTTTTAATTCTTAAAAAATGTGCTAAAAATATGGGTTTTATTCATAAAAACGGTGATAACGTTAAGTGAATTATTTAAACGTATTTGTTTTGGGAACACCAAAAAAGGGGATAATCATGCAGTTAGAATGCACTTAGGTGTTCACCGTTAAAACACTACGTCCAGAGAACGTCATTAGAAAATTCCCCGAAGGCAAGTAGTTATTGTCGCTGCAAGGAGCGTCTAATTTCAACATGTCCACCTGTAAAAGGGACGTCTTATATGAGGTACCGTTATTCCATTTATGTAAAATTACAGGGCATTAGGAAAAATCATTGTAAATTATGTTTGATTGAAGTAAAAAAAAAACTTTTTATTTGCACGTTCTTAAAGGGATCAGCCCATGGGAAATTGAAGCCGTTTTGTGCTACATGTATGCAAGGGGGCAGAGGGGGAAATTTTCAAACGAACAAATCGGACCAAATTCGAAGTTATAGAATAATCGCCGATAAAAATATTACGGCAGCCGAGTCCCATCGGGGAAATTTTGTGGAATGCACCAACGCCATTCCTCCGACGTCCTTTTCGCACCGTAGCACCCCTCCACCAACCCTCCTGGTCAAATACACGATAACTTTTCGTCGTTTCGACGTTTATTGTTAAACGACGAGGCAAAACGGTGAGGGCTAGAACGATGTGGTTTTTGACATTGGTCTCGTATTCGTAACCTCCAACTAACTCAACAAGCAACATTCCTTTCTCCCTCCTTCCCCACCTGCCAATAAACCATCTCCTAGAATTTCGGGCAACTGTACAAGGCGAGGCGACAAAGCTGAGCAATGTGTCAACGATCCTATACAAGCGTGAGACTAGGTGGCTTGGGTATGCCCCCCCCCCCCCTCCACCCTAAATCGCATGCAAGTGTACAATATTGTGGCGTTTATTTGGAAACGCCCAGGGCTAGAACAATGCGGTTCTTTAAATTGGTCTTCTATACCGCTCGGTAACGTTCTACAATCGAATTCCCTATAAATGCATGCTCTACAAATCTACTGCACAAAACGCTACATTTTTTATGGAGCAATTTGATCCAAATTGTTGTGGTAGATCCTTCGAACAAAATCAAAACTCGTACTGTGCATGCGCAATAGACAACTGATAGTGCTTATTACAGTTTTTAGGTTCGGAACAATTAAAAAGATCGGACTATACCTCACGTCGGTGATCTGTTACTTTGACGGGTGCAGGTTAGGGCTTTCGTTTCATATGTGATTTATAGTTCTAAACATATCCTTTTAAAAATATGATGTGATAAATGAGCAGAGCCATGAGCAAATTTTTTATTGGAGCGAGGCGGCGAAGTCGCCGTTGCCGAGCGTGTGTCTTATAAAGACCAAATTAAAAATTGGCGAGTACAGATGTTGGACAGGGATTTGATGTCCTTATAAGTGGATTGGATATCAATATTGTCTAAAATCGCATTGATTTTTAGAACGCTATATAGTGCACGCGGTTCAATCAAAATAAACAATCGTAAAAAACTTCATTATGAATCAGAGATAACGATTTGAATCGAAATTTTTAAAACGTCACTTTATACAAGCTGATTCAAGTTCGAGGGCCACCATGGGGATTTCTGAAACTGTAAGAGATGGGTAGGTAGTTTAAATTTGGCAAAGTTGCGCATTTTGATGCTTAACAAAATGCCGTTTTGAAACTGCACAACTTCCGAGTACTTTCGGAGATATCTTGAAAAACACGAAATTGTGCAAAATCGTTTTTATTTTTGACCGAAGTTATTTAAAAAGATATTTCGAAATAAATAACACATTATTATTGCCACTTTTTCTCTCTAACATTTTAAGTCTGACGTTTCGTCTCCGGTTAACCATCAACTTTTTTTTTCTTATGGAAATCAGTTTTACTTTTTGTGTCATTTGATAGAGCATTGTTTTTAAATTTTAAACATGTAAATATCAATTTTTAATAACGAATGGTGCTAATAATTCGTAAAAGCGCAAGAAACTACGAACATACACTACACAAGACAAAGTTTTCCAGGCAAAAAAGAACTTATTTTAACAACATTTAAAAAATACTGATGTTTACAGTTTTGAAATCAGAAAAAAATGGTCTATCAAATGACACAAAAAGTAAAAATGACTTCGATTAAAATAAAGTTAATGATAAATAAAATAAATAAAGTTGATGATGGTTAATCGGAGACGAAAAGTCAGATTTAAAATTTGCAGAGGGGAAAAGTGGCCAGTTTCAAAATCGCATTTTGTTAAAATCAAAATACATAACTTTGACAAATTTAAACTACCTACATATGTCTTAACAGTTTCCGAGATCCCCATGGTGACCATCGAATTTGTATTGTATTGTGCTAGGTGTTACATCTACAGGAAATCAACGCAAAGAAAATGCTTGTTGTCAATAAAATAACAAACATTACACTCGGTACTTCAAAAGGCAATATTTACTAAAAGTACTTTTGGCGCTATATGTGTTTTTTAAATAAATTACACTAGATGCATTAATAATACTGTACATAGTTTTGGTTCTATTGTATAACCTCAACCTGCCAAGTTGGCGATGCTATTCTGTATCCAAACTAAATAATATGGCACATTTACGTAAACACCATACACTCCGGCTTGACCGCAACCTTTTCCCCAAATCACTAGACCGGCGACTACATACGCGTTATTGACGTAACACACTAATGGCGAACCCCCGTCTTGCTAAAATTACAATGATTAATTAGTATTATACATGCAATTAAAGAGGGAACTTACAGTACACGCATCCCGTTGCGCTTCTCCTCCGGCGCATATTTCTCCAAACGGATCCAAATAGGTGTTTACGTTTGTCCCCAAAAGCGACGCGACACTCATTGACGTGTAGCAGGCATTATAGCTCACTACTGTTACGTTCACCTGCTTTTGTTGTAATAGCGGCGCATCGTTTATCACGAAGGTGGTCTGTCCCCAACCAGTCACCGTGCATCTATTTCGATTAAGAAAGTGTATTTGGTAAATCAACATTTACGGCATCTTACGATGATCCAATGAAGCTTTGTCCAGAAGTCGGTAAACATGCCGTGTTGATTAATTGTTGTGGCAGTGGTGCTATTGATGTAGTCAATGTTAACAATGCTATGTCATTGAAGAATGTGTTGATGTTAAAGTCTGGGTGGATAGTTACAGTTGAAACAGATAAGCGAGTTCCTAATTGGCTTGGGGTGTATACGCCCATGTATACACCGATCATAGCCGGCGTGGCTCTGCAACATATTTTGCAAAAAAAACGATTCTAAGATTGCACTCGGGTTACCTGTTTCCGACCACTTTATGAGCTGCCGTTAGTACTGTATTTGCATTAATTAACACACCGCTTCCTGCGTATCCTGTTTGGTTTACCAAGTACGCTTGCCATGGCCATGCTCCCTGTGTTGCAAATCCATCGTTAGGTGAAACATTAGTGACACTTCTTTTACCACATGTGCTTGCAGTGGGTGTTGGTGATGGTGTTGGTATCGTTAATAAGCAAGGAACTTGTCCCGGCGGACAGGGATTTGTACCTCCCTGGAAAGATAATCCGATAAAAAATTGCAAACGCTCGACTCATTCGGCAACGGTACCATGTACCGTCAGGTGATTTTGTTATTGCCATAAACATTTGACAATAGATTAAATATATCACTTTGCATTGTTGATCACTACGTGTAAGATTATTTAGAAAATATGGGTTACTATTATGACCTAAGTACATATAATAATTTTCTTTATTCATTAGAAGCTACATATCGCCTTCACACGTTTTGTATAAGCAAAGGATTATGTAAAATTTTTATTAAATCCTAAGCGATTATCTGTAGGGGATAACAAATCCCGCAATATCATTTCCAGATATCTCGAACTACAGTTGGTTTTCAAGAGAATTAAATATTAGATTTTGCTGTAATAATGAGGGTCGTTTGGGAAGCCCCCGTTTCGTAAGGTTAAAATGATCAAAGCGCTGTTTAGTGGTGATAGGTGGAAACTACATTTTTGTGGAAAATATCATGCATGTGCATTCGTGTGAATGAGATCTAATATACAAGGTGAAAAAATTAGAGTGTTTTTTCCAATAAATTCTAACATGGGTCGAATTGTAAAGAAAGTTTCTTGAGAAGTGGAATTAACAACCGTCTTTTGTACGTCTTTTGGTTTTCATGCAGTATTGTTGTCATAATAGGTTACGGAATTTGTAGGCTGCAGTGAGTTGAAGATACAGGAGTAGTAGAGAAAATTGCCACATAAAGTTTCTTAACGGCGTTAGTGAACAAAAGGGGATTGAACTTTGTTTGTGGAATTGTGGATTATATTCTCAAAATCCGAAACATCAGACATGGATGGAAGAATCTCTCAAATCACACTATTTGATTTATCGAAAGCCTTCGATTGTGTCCCGCATGATCTCCTTGTGGCGAAATTGGAGTATTACGGATTAAGTGGCACCTCGCTAAAGCTCTTTAAGTCATATCTCGAAGAACGACAGAATAGCGTGTGTATTAAAGGCGTCTATTCAAACTGCAGTACAATAAAGGCGGGGGTGCCGCAGGGCTCAGTGCTTGGGCCAATCTTGTTCATCACCTTCATTAATGACTTCTACTACACCATGTTACCTAATACTTGCGTTTTATTTGCCGATGACACAACATTGCTATCATCGGCTCATAAAAGCAGTGAACTGCAACATAAAGCCTACGAATGTGAGAAATTGGCCGAAAACTGGTTCACCAATAATCGCCTCATATTAAATAGTAATAAGACCCAACAGTTAATTGTAACCTCTAACACTTCATTACTGAAGAGTGACAATGTAACGCTACTTGGAATTAAAATTGACGAGTCTCTAAGTTGGTCAGCTCATGTTGAATCTCTTACCAAGAAGCTTTCATCTACCATTTTTCTCATTAGAAATCTAAAACGCATTGTCAGCCCTCATTTACTTAAGATGGCATATTTTTCCCTATTTCACTCACAAATAAGCTATGCTGTACAGGTCTGGGGGAACTCTGCTCATGCTACGAAAATTTTTCGCCTACAAAAAAGGGTGGTTCGCATTATAGCTTGCAAACCGTGTAGAGCGCACTGCCGTCCACTGTTTATTTCATTATCAGTGCTGTCATTGCCTTCTCTATATATTCTGGCTTCTTTGGTGGACATTCATTCGACTGTTGAATCCTACGAGCTAACTTCTGACATTCACGACTACAACACCAGAGCCAGAGGGACGTTGCGATTACCCCGACATCGCATCAAGATATGAATGGAGTGAACTTGAAACTCTACAACCACCTACCTGATAATGTCAAAGCACTCGACAATAGACAATTTAAAATCAAAGTTAAGCGTCTCCTTACCAGTAAAGCGTTATATTCAGTCAATGAATTTTTAAGCACACAAATATCACCGACAGACATATTATAAACTTTGTACGCTTACATGTATGTACCTACCTAAAATACTATTTATGTATATGTTAAATGTAAAGTCATTGTATCGTATAATGTATATTTATGTTGTATGTTACTTTTATATGTTATGCTTGACATGCCACAAACACATCTACCAGATATGTAACGTGGTAAATAATAATAAATGAAAAAAAAAAAAAATAAAAGCTGATCATGCCAACCTGTAGGGGAGAAAAAATTGCAATACGAAAATGTAACTTCTTTTCAAAAAAGTTCCTGAAATGCTCAACGGTGCCTCCGTTTTAATCAACGTCGTACTTTCGAGATCCCAATAGCCACCCTCGAATTTGGGACACCCTGTACAGTGGTGCCTTATTTTCTGGTTGTTCATTGCTCATCAACTAGCTTCCCTTCCAAATCCCATGTTAAATATTAGTGGATAAAACTTGGTTCCTCTTTGGAGAGTTACATGATTGATACAAGTTCAATAGAAACTATGACATAGAGTGAGTATTCCTAACCTACTTGTAATATACAAATATACATTTACAAATTCTAGATTGCGGTCGCATTCAAAAACCATGTGTCAAAAACATTTTTTTAACCTCAAAATGTGAAATATTTTCAAATGGAAGTGTTTTAATTTCCATTTCTATATTTCAAACGGTTTGGGCGTCAGAGCTTTGGTTTCATTTTAATAGCGACCTTGTATCGTGTCACGGTGATTGTGGTCGCACTCTTCCGAAACGGCTCCACTGATTTTTATGAATGTTGTTTGTATATTGAGTAGGTCCAAGTATATTTCATACCGCTAGGTGATTATATAGTTCGCCGGGTGTGAGAGTCGAACGTAGGTATGTCTCATCCAAAAAATCATTTGACTGATTACAAGCGAAGTAAAGCAGCACAGCCGGCGGAACCGAGTGTATATCCCATCCAAAAAAGAGATTTCCTAAAGGTGCTACGAAGTTCGCGGGGTCTGCTAATTAAACAATATAACAGTACACAATACACCTCCAATTGGAGAAATTGTGGAAAGGTCGCAGAAATCAGTCAAAGATTTTAACATTGAACTTCGACTTAGCCGCACTCTAGCTTTTGCCCTCTGTCTTAGTTCAGTTTTTCCCGTTTTCCGGAGTGGAACTAGTTTTATCCTTCGTGATACTCTAATGAAAGGTCTCAACGAAAGGAATTAATTTCTACCAACCTCCTCGACCTCTTATCGTGATCGGGTATATTCCCTTATACCTCAAGCACGGATTGTCGGAAGAGGGTACTCACAAAGGGCGATTGAGAGACGTCTGCAAGAAATATATCCATTGGTGATGTCAAAACAAAAGCTATTTCGCTTAAAAAAATGCGCTTTATCTGCACAAGAGTTGTGCATAATTTATACTTGTTTCCATTTTCACTGTATCATAATCCCCGGTGATTGGACTAATACGTATACCCAAAACATGATAAAGCATATGAATCATGTTAAATAAACTGTTCTCTAATCTCAGCTATTTAGGCGACAGCAATGGATTATTTGTCGATTCATCCTATAGATCAAAAGCAGGGAACTCCAAACATTAAAATACAAGTACAAACTAATATCCCAAATAACAGGCGCCATTGCATCTTGCTAATAAAATGAGCGTTATGGTCATAGCTTTTTATTTACTGAAAAGGGTGCACATAATGTGGTACTGGTGTACTGCTCTTATTTGGTAATTAACAGTAATTAATTCTAATACAGAGTAACGTAATGTACGTACTTAAAATTTATAAAAAAGAATGCAATTGCTAAGTAATTTAGTTTAGTAGCGCATGGTGAGAAATGGGGTTAAATGCACTGTAATATCTTCTCTGAAAACATTCAATTCATTGTGAATAAAAATGCAACATGATAGTTATTATTATTACGATAATACTGTTTTTCCTGCATACATAATGCACCACATCCTTTTGCTTCACAGAAATTTTTATATTATTATTTAATTTTTGTAGTGCAAGCCTTTGGGAATTTATGAGTTATTTTTATTATTTACAATGGTTGTTCAGATGTGCACCCTGCGAAATATTATGGTCTACTTGTTTCAGATACATTACACTATTTAATTGTAATTTTCATAATTATTACAAATGAAGATTGTACTTACTGGTGTGACAATTCTTATATCTATACCAATGTTGCCAGTGGGGGGACATGTACCGGCAGGTACACAAACATATCCAGGCGGTAACTGACTACCAACTTGAACTACCAACACGGCACTAACCACTAACGGAACTAACATGCTTACTCTAATCGTGCACGTAAATTAATGCAACATTAATTTGATAAAAGTATAAATGTTTATATATAATAAAACTTTTCCACCACCATTATCTAATATTCATAAATTCCCGAAAATAATTATCACTATGACATTGAGTGGAATAGTTACAATTTCACACACTTTACCGAAGAAACCCACCGTAACCGGGAAATTGCATTAAAATTATTTAAATCCATTCATAGTGAAGGTTGCTTAATATAATAAAATATCGATTCGGTCTCTTCTTTTAATTCAGTGAACCAATGCCGGATGTTAATTTATAAGTAATTACAAGGGGTATTTACTCAAGAGGACCTTCCTCATACAATACGGTTCGTAATATTTTAATTGATAATAAATTTTAATATCAAAATATTCCGAAATAGGTTGACAGATCAACGTAATTTTTATGTCTAACACGTTCGTTGTTCCATGAATGATGAACCATCATTAGTCATTTATTGAATAAATAAATCTTGCAATGTGTTTTATGATTTATTGTGGGGTCGATTGACACGCTGTTTCCGGAAGGGAAGCAATTCTGTAACGTAATGCACACAGATTTGTGGTACTACAAAATATCCATTAATGACTTGACATAAATGTTTCTTTCCCATGTACCTAATTGTATTTCAACCACGTTAGATTCCTTCGTCAGTGTCCGTCCATGAATTTTTCATATGAACTGGTATCGAAAATATTGCGTAAGTACGTAGACCTCACAATGATCATTCTTTTAGAATAATAATGTATAACTTACCGTTTACCTTGAGTGAACTAAATACTTGTTTAAAGAAAACGTCCCTTACAGCTGCACCAGGTAACGACCAAATAACAAATAAAATGATCACCCAGACGACTAACCTCTTTAAGCGACGCCTTCTTAACTTTTACAATTACTGTTGGCAACAAGGGATATATCCGCAAGAGTGGAAAGAGGCAATTATAGTGCCTATATTAAAGGAAGGCAAAAATCGAATGGATTGTAAGAGTTATCGGCCTATAAGTTTAACCTGTTGTTTGGGAAAGCTCTTAGAGAAAATGATAAATCAAAGGCTCATTCACCTGATAGATCCACAATTTATAACAGAGGCGCAAGCAGGATTCCGTAGAGGATATTCCACAATAGATCAGTTAGTCTATTTGGAAAATTATTTACAGGAAGGATACAAAAATCGACATCACACTGTGGGGGTATTCTTTCATATCGAAAAAGCTTTCGACATGACATGGCGTGGTGGTATTTTACTACAACTAGAAAAATGGGGTTTTAAAGGCAGTTTACCCAAAGTCATCTCGTCGTTTCTGTCTAATCGCACTTTTCGTGTCAAAATCAATGGGAGCTTGTCTCAAGCTTACGTCCTTGAGAATGGAATTCCACAAGGATCAACATTAAGCTGTACCTTGTTCAACATAGCAATTAATATCTTAGTTAATAACATAGGCACAGACGTGAAATGTTGTCTATATGTGGATGACTTGTGTATATTTGGTAGTGGCAAAACTATTGGTCAAATATCAAGAAAAATGCAACCTATTGTTAATCAAGTTTTGGAAAATGCTGAGGAAACAGGATTTACTTTTTCTATCACCAAAACAAAATGTGTCCACTTCTGTAGGCTACGTACAGCACATTACGACCCCCTACTATTCATTAATCAAACCCCAATTCCATGCGTGGATTACGTTAGGTTTCTGGGTGTGACATTGGATAGTAAGCTAACTTGGGAGAAGCACATTAGCGACTTGATATTGAAATGTGATAGAGCCTTAAACCTCGTCAAATGTTTGTGCTCTACAAAATGGGGCGCCGATGTGGCTACTTTAATCAAAATATACAAATCCCTCGTATTATCGAAAATTGATTATGGATGTTTTGTCTACGGTTCAGCTAGATCCTCTCGATTGTTACAGCTTAACAAAATTCAAAATCGTGCTTTGAGACTATGCTTAGGTGCATTCCCTACATCGCCGAGCACCAGCCTCCACATAGAGGCCAACGTCATGCCTCTGCAATATAGAAGAGAGAAATTATTAAACAACTATGTTTGTAACAGAGCATCACATGATAGTCACCGTAATTATAAGATCCTCTTTAAAAATGTTACTGCATACACCGACAGACCCACTATTACTCGTCCACTATCTGTAAGAGCGCAGGAAATTCATCCAGATTTGTTAACAGAAATATGTCATATAATACCCCACAATAAACCGGAAATTCCCCCTTGGAGAAATTTTCCAATAAATGTTGACACTAGTCTGTTGCAGTATGATAAATATGGCACTAACCCTAAATTAATACTTGCACATTTTAATAATATCATCTCTGGAATGAGGCATCACAATATCATATACATGGATGGTTCTAAAACTGAAGATGGCGTAGGATGTGCAATTGTCGTTCAGGGTGAGCACTATAACTGGCGTCTTCCTGATTTATCATCAGTCTTCTATGCGGAACAATATGCCGTATGGCAAGCACTGAAGTACTGTGATATGTCACTGGGTTATCGACACTTCTGCATTGTAACAGACTCCTTGTCCGTTATAAAATCGATAGTAAACTGTGACAATGATACGATAACACAATGGTGTCATTCATCTATCGTATACTTAGAAAATCAAGGAAAGCATATTACCTTACTATGGGTTCCCAGTCATGTGGGCATACAGGGTAATGAGGAAGCTGACAAGGTAGCCCTGGAAGCAACCAAACAGGATGCGATCGATGTACCTGAAATAAAACACAAAGATTTGAAAAATAAATATAATCGTGTAACTGTTTCCAAATGGCAAGATGATTGGGATATGTGTAGGTAATACTCACCTTAAAAACATCAAACCTACCATAGCTAAATGGGATAATCCTGCACTCACTAGAACAGACATATCAAAATTAATTAGATTGAGAATAGGCCATACTGCAGTAACGCATACATACCTACTGAAGGGAGAACCAGTTCCTATATGTGCCAGATGTGGACACGAATTAACGGTAGTACACTTCATTTTTGAATGTGGCCATTTAGAACTTATAAGAAGCAATTACAACATTAGTGATAATTATCGAGATAATTTTATTAATATGTCGCGTATAAATAACCCAATGTCGTACTTGAAGGTAATAGGCATGTACAATAACATTTAAATTAGCAACAAGAGCTAATGACCATAGCTGTCGATGTTCAATACAAAAAAAAAATGTATAATTAATTAGGTTACCTTATGTCATGTATAAATAATTTGTCAATAACAATATTTCGAATGTGTATGATGGATAATTAGCATGAATATTTAACATTTGGCGACGATGGAAACAGCTAAAAAACTACGAGGAACCCCACGTTAATTAATTACACGCACAGATAAATATGTGCGACCTAAGGAAATAATGTCTGACGAGGACTTAAACTCCCGCTCACAAAGTCTACAGGGGACGATCCTAAAGCTTAGAGAAGTACAAGTAAGTTTCAGCCACTACAAAAGTTCAAGAAACGATGGTATAACAGAAAGACAAATGAAAACAAACATTCAACATTATCCCCAGAACTACATGAAATACTAGGTGACCTTACTTCTCCAGAAGAACCAATGAACATGATATTTTCTTCTTTAACAGAAATACTCGAGGGCTACCTAGATCCAAAGCTTAATAATAATAATAATCATAATAATAGCGATTTAATGCCCAACAGAGAAACCTCCAATTATAGGACACACCAAAAAAAGACGTACAGACAAAATAAAATACATCACAAAAAAAATACATCACAAAAAAATATATATCTTAAGGTGTGGACCCTGCAGCACAAATTTATTCATATCACGCAAACAAAAATTTGATGAAACTGCAGCACAGTACGCTGCGGTATTAAAAAAAAGCTCACTACCAACTGTGAATTTAAATTTCAAGGCTGTTTTTGTTTCTTGTCACTTCAATTGATTAGAGGCCTATGGTGACGTTCGGACAAAAATTCTTCAAGACAGAATGGCGCATAACCTCAAGTGTCTCACATAAATAGGAACCACCATAGAAATGGGTAAAGCGGATAACGCACTCGTGGCCACAAACGGTCAGCCCGGTAGCAACAATAATAATAATAATAATAATAATAATAATTCTTTAAGTCCGCTCTGGTTTTGTCTTGCTCTTAATCCACTTTCATATTTGTTAAACACTACTAACTTTGGGTACAATATTAAACACAACCACGAAATACATCACAACATTACACACCTGTTTTACATGGACGATCTTAAATTATACTCTTCCACATGCATAAAACTAAATCACCTTCTACACATTACCGAAACATTCTCACGTGACATACAAATGGACTTTGGAATCGATAAATGTAAAACACAACACATCACAGCTGGAAAAAGACAACTTTTAGATTATGAGCTAGAACAGGGTAATTTAATAAATTCCATGGACGAGAATGAAACTTATAAGTATCTTGGTTTTCAGCAAAACACACACATTAAACATACGAGTATAAAACAAACACTTATCACACAATACCTACAAAGAGTACGCAGTATACTTAAAACAAAATTACACGGTAGAAATACAATCAAAGCTATTAACACTTATGCCACACCAGTGCTTACATACTCTTTTGGGATTATACGTTGGACAAATACAGATTTAGAACAAATACAGAGAAACACACGTACACTATTAACAAAACACCATATACATCACCCTCACTCCTCTACTATACGACTTTACCTTCCTCGTTCGGAAGGAGGTAGAGGACTTACAGATATAAAAATATTGCACCAAACACAAATACACAATTTGCGGCAATACTTTTATAACAAAACAGATACTTCAGTCCTACACAAAACAGTAACATATGCAGACAAATCTTACACACCACTTAACCTACACGAAACTAATATACTCCCACCTCCATCCAAACTTACATACATCACAAATAACATACAGACATGGAACCAAAAGCCGTTACATGGACGATTTCCGCAAGAGGTTAGTCAGGATTGTGTTGATTCTATAGCAACGCACACTTGGTTGTCTGAATGTGATATCTTCCCGGAGACTGAGGGTTTCATGTTAGCAATACAAGACCAGGTCATTAATACACGCAACTATAAAAAACACATACATAAAGACAAAACAGTGACAAACGATTCTTGTCGACTCTGTTCACGAACATCAGAAACAATCCAACATATAATATCGGCATGCACACGACTTGCACAAACTGAATACAAACATCGACACGATCAGGTAGCTAAAATCATACATCAAAAATTAGCACTTAAACACAATCTCATAACAGATAAGACACCATACTACAAATACACGCCACAGATCATACTTGAAAACAACACACACAAATTATATTGGGACAGGACACTACTCACAGACAAAACTATCCACAATAATAGACCAGATATTACACTTATAGATAAAACGCAAAAATCCATTTGTATTATAGACATTGCCATACCCAACACTAACAACTTAACTAAAACACATGCAGAAAAACACCGCAAATACACCGATATAGCTATCGAGCTTAAGACGCAATGGAGAATGAAATCTACTGTTATAGTTCCCATTATTCTTAGTGCTACGGAGTTATACCAAAGACAATACACCACAATTTACAACTATTAGGTTTAGACAAAAACACATACAAACATTTACAAAAAGCAGTCATTATCAACACATGCCATATTGTTCGTAAATTTCTAAACATAACACAAGATACTACATACAGAAATGATCCACAACGTATACATGTAAACAACAGCACTCCCTCACAACACGGTACACAACATACTGTAATATCTCCACCTCTAACCCAAACAAACACACAAATACAACTTACCGAACAAACAAGTACAACAAATGATACAACATATACTACATTCAGAGATTCACCTCTGAAGCAAACCACATTATCACGACCCATTAGTATTCAACCCAAACGCAAAAGCCTAAACAGCACTTTAGACTCACAACATGACACACAACATACTGTAATATCTCCACCCTTAACTCAACCAACCACACAAACACAACTTCCTGAACAAACAAACGCAATAAATACAAGTAACGCAACATGCACTACAAAGACGCCCTCACCCAATAAAGTTACACGGCCTAGCACAGCTAAAAAACACAATACTCTTTCCTCTCAGAAACACACCTCGTTATCACAACCCACTCGTACTCAACGCAAACGCAGCAACCTTAACAGCACTAGAGGCTCACAAAATACCGTAATGTCTCCACCAATAATGCGAGCAACAACACAAACACAACCTCTAGAACAAAGAAACACCATAAATACAAGTAACGCAACTTGCACTACAAAGACAGGTCCACCCAATAAAGTTACACGTCCTAGCACAGTTAAAAAACACAAAACTCCTTCTTCACATAAACACACCACGTTATCACAACCCACTCGTATTCAACCCAAACGCAAAGCCAAAGAAACACTTACACAATAAACTCTATTTAATAAAATTACAGGAATTATTATAATGATATTTTTGTTTTGTTTTCTTCTTTCCTGATAGCGTTGACTAGTGGGGCCATTAATAGCTATGTTGGTAAGTATTGAATTACATACTATCTCTAGATTTCCAATGTGAGTGTGTGAATATTTATTTTATTTTATTTTTTATTTTTCTTTAGAACCCTACATAACTTCACCAGACACAGACACAGACACTAATCGTTACTTGATATTAATCCGTACGATTAGTTAACCAGGCTAGACCTGAGTTCTCACAAGAAACACCGACAATAATAATAATAATAATAACAAGAACAAAGAAACACCATAAATACAAGTAAGGCAACATGTACCACAAAGACAGGTCCACCGAATAAAGTTACACGTCCTAGCACAGCTAAAAAACACAATACTCTTTCTTCTCAGAAACACACCACGTTATCACAACCCACTCGTACTCAACCCAAACGCAACAACCTTAACAGCACTAGAGGCTCACAAAATACCGTAATGTCTCCACCAATAACCCAAGCAACAACACAAATACAACCTCAAGAACAAAGAAACACCATAAATACAAGTAAGGCAACATGTACCACAAAGACAGGTCCACCGAATAAAGTTACACGTCCTAGCACAGTTAAAAAACACAAAACTCCTTCTTCACAGAAACACACCACGTTATCACAACCCACTCGTATTCAACCCAAACGCAAAGCCAAAGAAACACTTACACAATAAACTCTATTTAATAAAATTACAGGAATTATTATAATGATATTTTTGTTTTGTTTTCTTCTTTCCTGATAGCGTTGACTATTGTGGCCATTAATAGCTATGTTGGTAAGTATGAATTACATACTATCCCTAGATTTCCAATGTGAGTGTGTGATATTTATTTTATTTTTTATTTTTTTTTAGAACCCTACATAACTTCACCAGACACAGACACAGACACTAATCGTTACTTGATTTTAATCCGTGCGATTAGTTAACCAGGCTAGACCTGAGTTCTCACAAGAAACACCGACCATAATAATAATAATAATGTGTCTTTATTAGAATAACGAGTGGCATTTAGGTATTATTATAACCATATAATTAACAAGTTTACCCGTTAATCTAATGAGGCGAAGTTCAGATGCTTTGGTACAAAGAAACCGCGCATCTGCTCTTCCACTTAACCCCTTTAGATTACATTACTTAAATATAACGATAGTGGAAAATTATAGTTATAGTAGGTGGATGAATAAACAAAAAATTAAAATTTAAATAAAAAAATAAAAACATTATGTCTTACGCTAAATGAACCAAAAATCAATATAAGGAAATCAGATATAAATGATGGATGTGTACAAAAAGAAATCAAACAGAAGACGTAATGTCGTACAATTTATATCAAAGAGGATGACATTAATATTAAAAAAATGAATTAAAGACTCATGTTTTGTCTATCCAGTGTAATTTTAAATAATTTAGTTTTAAATGAAACCATTCCAAGCATGTTAACATCAGTAGGCAGAAGATATGATCAGATCAGATAAACAGAGTATCCACTAACACATAATATAAAAGATCTACGCGAACAATACCAAGTAAAAAAAACAGTTACTACAAAAGACCTAAAATGCAAATGTTTCCGCTGCGGTGCTACGGATCACGAATCCAACGAATGCGGCGCAAATAATGTTACATGTCACAAATGTAAAAACATAGGACGCCTTGCCCGTATGTGTCTGCAACACAATTACAATATAAATATAAATAGAACGAAAGAAAATATGATCCTATTAGATAATCTTGTCATAATAACCGACGATTGGAGCGATATCAACTGGATATTTGGGGAATCCTCTTAAAAATACATGATCTCCGTAAACACAGAGCCACACTAACGTCATTGTCGTTGAAGGATTCAATTATAAAACACGACATATCGGAAATAAATTCGTCCCAGTTTACGTGAATTCGTATACTCTGCCAACACAGCGGCGGCAAATGTGTCTGGCTACTGACGTCACGCAGTCTAGTCTCGCGCACAGGTCCCTTCTGGGGTACAGGTACGTTTTCTTTCTTCGTGCCAACCCTTGATTTTAAAGTGCTTAGAGCGGACGTAAATATCAATATTTTGAGCTCAAATTTTTGTAGGTCGTTTTTAATAACAACATCTCTCAATTTTAGTTAAAATAAAACAAATACCAAAACTGTCGAACCTCCCTGTTAGCCGTCACATATGTCCAATGTAAATGCCAAGATAAAATGTTCCACGGAAAGCTATACATAATCAACACAGAAGTTGATGCTATTTTCGGTCTTAGCCGGATGAAAGAGCTCAATACACTGAACTTGTCCAGGCTATATATTTTTTACAAAAAAATTAGTTACCGGGCGAAACCGGGTTTTTCAGGCAGGTGAAATGAATAGAAATTGGGAGAAAATAATTAAAACAGCTGAATTTTTCCGCGGGTGAAATCACGGGGGTAAAAAGGGGTGGTTTTCCAAATTGTGGCAAAACTATTGAATTTAGACGAAAATGTTCAATGTAAAAGTTATAGAGATTAAAAAAATGAGCAACTTTTGTATCTGCACTATTTTCACATAATCTCCAATTTTCCTAGAAAAACCGGGAAACTGTTTTTTTTCATTTTTTATTCTTATGTTTGCGAAAAAAAGTCATAGGGGTTTGAAAATTGGAGGAAACATAGCTTGTTTTATGATAAAAAAGAAGATAATTTGGGCCCGTAAGGTTGAACCGTTTCCAAGATCTCACGATTTCTGAAAAAAACTACCTCTTTTTCAAGAGGATGAAAAATCTATTTTTTTTCATTTAAATATTCTCTTTTGTTATCTTATGCTCAATTGTTTTAGTTAAAACACCTTTATGTTTTATTTTTATGTATATAGCGTCGGTTACTGTGGCCGTTAGCTATTTGGTAAGTATTACTTACTATTTACATACTATTTCTATATTTCTTTTAATAAATTAGTCTTTTTCAGGAAATTAAGCTTATTATTTCTTTTTTCTGCATTTTTACCGCAATAAAAGCAATTCGAAGTAAAATCGAATTCTTTTGCTTCCTGAACAATTGCTTTTTGTTCACTGACTATTCTTCCTGCTTGTTTTATGGTGATGCAATTGCGTTGGGCCTGTTGATAAACTTGCAAAATCTGCAATAATAACGTTAGTTTTATCGGCCAAAGCAAATGATTTGAGATGTAAAACCTGGGATAAACTTTATGAGGATTTTATTCATAATTCCTGTAAATTAACGATCAACGGGCCCAGCTTAATCCCATCAGCTGTAAAACAGGCAGGAAGAAGAGTTAGTGAACAAAAACAAATTGTTCAGGAAGCAAAAGAATTCGTTTTTACTTTGAATTGCTTTTATTGCGGTAAAAATGCAGAAAAAAGAAATAATAAAGATGTTTTAATTAAGGCAGTTGGGCACTGGGAAACAAAAGAAAATATTTTAGCAACATTAAAGAGGAGAGAGAAAACAGATTTCAAAAACTTTTTATTAGCGCGGGTCCAATGCGTTAATTTAGTTGCAAAAAAAGCTATTTACCTACTGTCAAAAACGGTATATCTTAAAACTGTTCCACCAGTTTTTGCCGCTTTTCTTAAAATTTTTCTATTGAAATGATATTTTTTATTTTTGATTATTAAAATGTAAGTCTTTACGAAAATTTTGCTACCCTGCGCACCTCTGTACGATGAAAAATAGTATATTAAGATACAAGTGTATAATCAAGTCTTTAAAGCACGCGCAACGAGTTTAAGGGCACGACGCAAAGCGGAGTGCCTTTAACGTTGCAAGTGCTTTAAAGACCAATTATACACGTGTATCTTATAGTATTTTTTATTATACCTGCAGTATAATTTAAAAATAGGAAATACAATGAATGAAGTCATATTGACGTTATACTCGAATACATGTTTAATTAAGTGGGCTGGGTGTTCGAAATTTCACGATTGCCATGGAAATGTCACTTGACGTTTGCTTATAATCATCATCATCTTTGTAAATAAAACGATTTCCGTTGAAAAAGATAATACATCGTCCATTAAATCGCTTGTAAAATCTAAACAAACGTTGGTAGGTGTAAAATCCAAATCCAGTAAAGCCTATTATAAAGAATATGAAAAGTTGTTTCCATGGATGAATAGGAAGTTACTTACGAATACAGTCTTAAATGCATCCATAATGCTGGCATATATGAAGCAAATGTCAAAGGTATTTAAATCTTCTATATTTTGGTGCATTCATTCAAAATTTTAAAACAATGCTGCGATTAAAAAGTGGAACAGATTTGGAAGCATACCCTAAATTACGCGCGTTTGTGAAAGCTTCAACCAAAGGATAGGTACAAAAGCCAAAGAAATGTTCTGCATTTACAGAAAGCGACCTAAGAGGATTTTTTATTTCATCCAGATGACAGTTTCAAAAGTCATACTTGAAGTATCGTTACTTAGCAACTTTAAAGCACGTGTGTTTTAAAGGCCCTTTTTCGCACGCATTTGAGTGTTTAAAACGGAGATTGTGATTCAGGTATAATAAAAAAAATTTTTTTCATCCCCTTGAAAAAGAAGTAGTTTTTTTTCAGAAATCGTGAGATCTTGGAAACGGTACAACTTTACGGGCCCAAAAAATGATCTTCTTTAGCATAAAACAAGCTACCTAGAGGTACATTGCCTCCACAATTTTTGTCTTCAAAATTTTACACACTTTGTCTTCCGAATTACTTCAAGAAATTAAGCTTAAGGTACCATTTGTTGAGCTAAGGCAAAATAATACTATTTTTGCAGTTAACAACACAACTTCCCCACTTATTAAGATCTTGATCACTTTAAATAAGTTGTCCTCAGTTAATGATATCGACTTTTTTCACGATCCCCTAAATTCAATAATAAATAAAATTAGATCTTAAGTCCTAATATTTGTTCAGAGCCCCAGTGCCATGTAATTGGAATTTTTATTCTGTATGGTTTCTGGTTAAACAAATAAACAAATATTTTCTGTCGATTGATCATGAAAAACTATGTTGGTATGCAAATTTTCAGATTGAAATTATCAATGAGAACCTAAATACTGGTGTCGGTTTGCGTATAAAACAGTGTGTATATAGCTGGTGGCCGGGGGGTAACTTTAATGGGTGGTTTACCTTGGTTTTAGCATTCACCCGGATAGTGTTATGTTTAAAATTATAATATGTACCCCATGCACATGGAGTGTCACAACATTTTATAGGCCGTGAAGTTCTCTTTACAGAAAAATCAATAAAATCAAACTTGGATGGTCTGGTTATAAATTAATTTAGTACAGTCTGTGTTCAACTTCTGAGTATCTTTTGCAATTTGTCTATATTCATGTATTATTCTGTATCTTAGCTCTTGAATATTGTCAGGTGGAGTAATACCGTTTTCAAATGTCCCCAAAGTAAGAAATAAAGTTGAAACCGTGGTGTCTATACTATGACACCCCCAATCCATTTACCAGGATACCTTCGATTAAATAACTAGCATTTCCTTGTTAAAATTGCTTCTGGGAAAATCGGCCCGCCCAATAATATGATTCCCAAGAATTCCTAGAGAAACATTCATTTTCTGCGGAAATTGCGTGCGATCTTTTCAAAGCAAGTGTGGAATTTTGAGATGTTTCTTGTAACTTTTTTTTATAACACACTGATCCATTAACCCATATTTAATGCTCGATAATGTTATGGGTATGTATGCATTTGTAGCGCATTTTTGCAAATTTATTTGTAAAAAGTAGCTTTTAATCTCACTTTGGCTTGCTGGCTGGCTGGTTGGCTGGCAGCCAATGTGGGCCCGTAGAAGAACTCTTGTAGAAAGGCAACGGGGCATCTACAAAGCCGTGTAATTTGTCAACCTTAGGGACAGGGCTACATGATGTGGGGTTGGCGACATCTGGGCGTCATCCTCGAGAGTAGTTTACTAACGTGAAGGTTTTTCAGTTTTTTCCTATCTTCTACTACAGTTTTGGTCCGATTCTTTTCAAAATGGTGTCGTCGCAAAGATGTTGTAAACGCGCACAACTCCTGCGTGGCGGAATTTTGTTTTTTGTCCTAGGGGCGAAATTAACGATGTTTTACAAGGCGAGAGTGGGCGCGTCTTCGAGAGGTAGTCAACTTCGGGCGCCTTTTCCCTTCCGTTGCGAATTTTGTCACGCGGTTTAACGTTTCGTAAATCTCGAATCGCTGTTTATCTTTCTCGTGTCGCCAATAGAAGCTCGAGCAATGAGAAGTGCCCAAAATTAAGTACTATCTTGTGGAAGGTTTTTAGCGAAATCCACCAAAATGTGGATGTAATATAAGTATGCAGTGACTTCAAACGCGAATTTGGGGTGAAGGGGCGTAGGCGTAGGAAGTGGGTACAGTCAAAGGGAATGTGATAGCCCCCGACACGATCTTACTGATGGCGGAGTCAAACCTTCAAACGCGAATTGCGGATGAACGGGACGTCGGAAGTGGGTACCGTCAAAAGGAATGCGGTAGCCTTCGACAAGATCTTTCATTGATGGTTGTTATGTTTTATCGCCGTTTTGGCGATAACGCATAAGAATTTAAACACGAAAAAAATTTAATTTTATAATGCTCTTATAAGGCCAACTGATACACCCTGGCAGTTACAAGGTAACAATATCTATAGGTCTAGATCTAGGTATAAATACAATAATTGTTATAATCCGCCTAATACGGCGGGACTTAAATGTCTAACACAAAAATATACGCAGGCCCCTCTTCACACATCCATGCACCCCTCCACATACACACATGCAACAAGTAAGTACCACACGATAACAGCCTTTATCAATTAGCTACCGAATACACCTCAACACAAGAGGGATTGATCCGAACAGATCTAGTTTAACAACAACAAAAACTGGCTCTTACAATACTGAGCTGCTCGTGGTTTGGACGCCGATACATCTCTTTCCGTTATAGTGATCCACCCTTGATGATTTGTCGTGGTGATCAGAACCCAAGGTGTGCACCGATTGAAACTCTGCTTCTTTTCTGACTGCAATAGGCGAGAATCCAAAGCGTCAAGTGAGTGAATTTAGCAGTCCCCGTATGGTGAATGACTACTGCTTTCGGTTATGGCGGCTCCTGTCTCCCAATTATGTTGTGCGTGAATTCCGCTACCCCAAAATTACGGCTCCGATCGGAAACAAGTCTTCACAAAGCAATCACTTTCGCAACCAGTCAATTTAAACTTTCCACAAATGAATGGGGCAACAATTAATTTAAACTTTAAAACCTAAAAAAACAAACTACAATTAAACCCACGAAATACTACACGATTAAACCCCCCTTTTTTATGAAACTTACCGCAAAACAGCGGCTCTCCTACTAATTTTCAAATTCAATGAATAATTATCGCCTTAGTAACTTTAATTGCGATTTCTGAATCTGTACAGTGCGCACGGCTTCGCAAATCTCTTTCTCTGTGCCAACAACCGCCTTACCCAAAGCAGCGATTATAAACGCAATTTTCCCCAAGGTTCCACTGTATTATCTAAACCAGTCCACGAATGGGACAAACCAACTTACATAGAACATACGAGGGGCATACAAAATGTACACAGCACAAACTTGATACGTTACATGGTTGAGTCAAAAGTGGCTAATAGAATACTAATCTGCCACGCAAAAATGCGCTGAAGTGCCTTCGATCTTACACGAGAACTTTGACAATTTTATTGAATACTCGGTGCCATGGTGTAGGTATAATAAAGACACCATGCTCGGCGCATATATCGGTTTTCAGGTCCATACAAAAAGACTATTTCAATTGATTGAGGTAACGTGTTTCCCATTTTCAAATTATTTCTGTCAACTACACGATTTTAATTAACTCGAATAACAAACGCAAAGTAGCAAACACAGAGCAACTAATAACAAATAAACAACAAATAGTAAAAAGTATCAAAAAGGAACAATTATTGGAAGAATTTAAACGCAATTTCTACACATTTAAATTGACAACTAAGAGGATATAACTGCCGGTGTTTTTAAGGGATGACACCAATCAAAATGTGAATTATTGTGAAGTGTGTAAAATTTATTTATTTTGTATTTGCCTTGGTTTTTTAAAATTAATTCATCGGACCATCCAAATTTGATTTTGTGGGTATCTCTGTAAAGAGAATTGTATGAGGCGCATATTATAATTTTAGGGGTAGCAGTGAGTTCTTCCAATTAGTTGTTAGTCAAAATAACAGATTACAATTGGTGGTTCGGTTTGCAATGAAAGCCTACAACATGCCACATTTTGTAAATTTTAAATTTTACAAAATGTTCTTTCTAACACACAACTTCTTTATAATAATATTAACGACATTTTCTGTTTATTGAGAAGCCAATTTTTGCTTCTTAAATACTTGGACAACATTAAACGGAAATCGTCCGTTCATAAATACTTTTAGGCCATTGCCCTCTTTCTCCACAACATTGTCTAATCCTCATGTGTTCAGGTTTTAAATTAGGTGCTATATTTTACTATTCAAATTGCCACCAAAGGATCGATAGCACCTGGCCAGAATACTTACAAAAGATTGCATACGAGAAGCTTTTTTTCTTGAAACGTGAAATGAGGTAGTAAAGTTGCGTAAGAAATTTATAAGTTCAAGTATTAGCAGCATTTAGCAACAAAAGAAATTCTTCCTTATTGTCGTGAGTGAAAGTTCATTTTATCTGAAGTAAAGTACTAGATCTGCAAACAATACCTGGAAACGTGACGAACATAATTTTCTACTTTCTCACTAAAAATGCGTGTTTAATGATTCAACAAATGTAGTCTCAGTACAGAATGTGTAATTTTACACTGGGAGATAAATTGATTCTCCCAAAGGTCTAACGCAAACTTTGATCTATCTGTCCCCTAATCAGAAAATCATTGTATTTGCACCATTGAATAAGGCATGTCATTGAGAGCACTGAAAGTAGCCTGTCACGCTGGTCCGGTGGTGAACAGGTCTGCATGATGTTCTGCATCCTCTCCAGGTGCTCTAGAGACATGAAACATGAATGGGACCATTTTTTCCATATTTTCGTAACAATTTACAAACGCGTTAGGTAATTAAGATGTTCCCAGCACAGAAGCTGATTAAATAAATGAGTAATAGACTTGTACCCTCATAACGGGCTCGTACAGTATTTAATTTTACGAGCAATTAATTAATTCGTGAAGCGCAAGCTTAGATCGTTCAAAAACGAAACGCTCGAAACATTTATGTATCGACTGCAGCAGCTATACCTGCAGTACTTAATAGATGTAATGTTATACGGACACTTAAAAACTTTATGTCTCTATTAAGTACCTACGTCTTATTAGAAAACTACTCACATGCAAGTTACTCGCTGGAAATAAAATTAATTAAAAGTCCTGTCGGCACATGTGACATTTACAGCGGCGGTAATTTCATTGTTTGTAGCAACTTTGTTCTTTATTTTCTTCCGACGACGTGTCTGCACTAACACTTAGCGTTCAGGGCTAAATGAATAGCCTTAGAGCGACTTCGGGTGTCATTTTCAGTTTTAGTATATTCTGAATCGTATTCAATGTGGTATCTGCTGCATTGGGCTTATAATGTGAAAATCCACCCTCAATGCAAGAGCCCCTCTGCTCCAAACTACACTCAAAATGACGTCCGAGTACAATATCGAAATGTCGAGTTTCTTAACGGACCATAATTTTGTGTTCATTTTGTGCTATTTTTGCCGACTCTAATATACATTTTGTACTAATTTTTTCATATTTTGTGCTGTTATAGGTTGTCAGTTATTAGACTTTTCGAAAGTAAAGAGTTTGTATTGTCATAATTCATAATTCAATAATTGTCTAGAAAAATTGGCCCTGATGATACGAGAATGTTCTCGTGTGATCGGCTGTTTTCATATATAATACCATGAGTAGTCGAAGTATTGTCGATAATTTTTGAGGTGCTGAGCGTAACTAGCATGAGTGGAACAGCACCTCAAAAATTATCGAATATACTTCGACTACTCATGGTATTCGAAGGACTATTCAATGAATCAAAAGAAACTTTAAGGGTAATTACCCACGCGAATTTATATTTATACGTGATAAACCCGAAGCCATGACATTATTTCCATGACAACAATAAACGTCAAAATAAATTACGGAAGTTGCTTTTCATTCTGCTATTGCTATTCGAACTTTTGTGCTCCAAGCTAATTCGTTATGAGTGATCAAATTAAAAGATGTGGTGATAAGTCGGTTGTCGAAATTGATTACCAAACTAAGAAGAATGTTCCGATTAATCCGAAAAAATTTCGCGACATTTCACTGGTGGAAGTTTGACAAATGTCATTGAATAATCGCATTAAATTGTCATATATAATACCATAAGTAGTCGAAGTATTGTCGAATATTTTTGAGGTGCTGTCACGAATGCTAGTTACGCTGATTAATACCACGAGCGCTTGCGCGAGTGGTATTAAAAAGCGTAACTAGCATGAGTGGAACAGCAGCTCAAAAATAATCTACAAATACTTCGACTACGAATGGTATTCGGAGGACTATTCAATGAATCAAAAGAAAAATTAAGCATAATTACCCACGCGAATGTATTTCCATGACAACAATAAACGTCAAAATAAATTATGGAAGTTGCTTTTCATTTTGCTATTGATTCTATTCGAACTTTTGTGCTCCAAGCTAATTCGTTATGAGTGATTAAATTAAAAGATGTGGTGATAAGTCGGTTGTCGAAATTGATTAACAAACTAAGAAGAATGTTCCGGTTAATACGACAAAATTTCGCGTCATTTCACTGGTGGAAGTTTGACAAATGTCATTGAATAATCGCATTGAATTGTCGCTGAAATACCACACGTGAAATTATCACTTATAATTGCACAAGAGGTTTGTATTTTACCGAGTAAATTTGGGTTGTTTAGGTAATGAAAATTTGTTGCCTAGCAATTAGACGAGAAAAACTGTCAACTAATAAAAATGCGACACCGCAGGTGGAGCATTTTTAGGTTGACAGTTTTTCGAGTTCAATTGCTAAAAGGAAACAGATTTGAATTGCAACAACCCAAATTTACTCGGTTTAAATACAAACCTCGAGTGTAATTCGGCAGGACAATTTAACGAACAAGAAATTCACCAAACTAGTCAATTATTGACAGACGTCAAGCTAATCATATGGGAAAGGATAATGCGATAATTGTTCCAAAATGAATAAGTGAAAAAACCACTAGTGCATTTGTCGCTGGAAAAGTTGCAGGTAACTTTTGCCGCTGTCAAAGTGACAATTACACTGCGGCTTATGCGATTTTTTATACATGAGTTGAATTGTCACTATAATTCGTTCCCATTGGCGCAGCAATTTGAAATCGAGACATTTCACTGGTTGAAATGTGACAAATGTTAGATGAATTGAATAGTCATTAAAATCATGTGACAAGCTCTCAGTGCAGTTTTGAAATTTAATATTCAAGGAACTTGTTTGAAGTTGACTCGTACAGTTATTGCAAAGAAATATCTTTTTGTCACACAAATTCCCAAGGTGTTCATAAATAAAGTAGCAAACATTGTAACAGAATTAAAGATAAAACAGTTGAATCAGACACATATTTATTTATTTATTTATTTTAATATATTAGATTAAAAGGAGACACACCAATTAATCAAGTCAGTCATAGAGCTTGCAATGAGTAACATATTCTTCTAGTGAATACGGGGTACAATCAATGAGCAAACGTCTCACAGCTTTTTTAAATAAATGATACGATGTAATCGTTTTGATGTTAGAGGGTAAAACATTGAATAAAGTAGTACCTTTATATAGAACACCTTTTTGATATAAGGCACTACTATGTTTTTGAACCTTAAGTAAACAGTTTCGTAAAGGGTATTATATATAGTACGTTGGGCTCACAAAAAAAACTGCACTTTTTGATTGGAATATGCCAGTTTCTGTGGTAATAGTTAATACCAAAAGGCAACTTTTGAGATAGGGAGCCACTCGAAAATCCGTGCAGGAAACCAAAATGGTGGCCGTCAAAATGGCGCCATTAGCCGCAATATATTTTTTTGTATCTCTGCTCCTAATAATCCGATTTTAATTTTCTTTTTTTTTATTGAAAGCTCTTGTGACGAGGAAATTTTTTTGCTATATAACATTTATCTCTAAAACTGAAGGATTTAGCACAATTTTAAAAAAGTGTTTTTTTACGAATTTGAATCACAAGTAAGCTCAACCCGATTTTTATGTGCAACTTGTCCACGTCAAATGTTAATATGTAAGGATTTGTATTATTCAGCACAATATTCTGATTCTTAAGGTCTGATGATGAATCGGTCTATACGATTCGAAGTCGATTAGCTAAAGAAATATTAAAATTCAATTATTTGAAAAACGAGTTTTATTGTATCAATTTCTATCGACAAATAATTCACTACGTCAAGAAAATAGTGGTTGCTATTTAAAACAGTATTCCCCCTTTGACCGTGCAGAAGTATGCTACTGACCTCAAATTGAATGTACGTGGATTGGTAGCAAACTTTTTATAATTATGGATGTCATAAAAAGCTTCTTTAAAAAATGTTTTGAAGATAAAATTTTCACCCTGTATAAAAATCATATCTGGAAAACGGTTAGCCTCGCGGTTAGCATTACGAAAAAAAACCGATAAGACCTACAAAAATAATTCTTTTGTTAAGGGATACCGGGGGATACCTATAAAAAATATCAAAATGTATAGGCTGCCCTCCAGAACACCCTATATACCTAAAAATACGTTTTAGGCTTCCCCTCAGGCTTCTCGTACCAACAAACCGTTACCGTTAATCTCAAGCATTGAGGCTCTATCGTCCGCTTACAGAAGGTAGATTCCCTGTATAATAAAAATGATTCAACTTATATGCATAGGTATCTAAAACTTTGGAAATCATAATATTCCGTTAATATTCTTAAAGAAAATCCGAGAGAAAACCCTCGAAAAAACCCATGATCTGATAAATAAGCACTCCAAATTTCACATTCGTCGTAGCTTAAACCAACTAGTTAAATAAAATAGGATAAGTAAGAACGAGAGTAAGAGTTAAAGTTGATATACTGAGTGTTTCTTTAATTACTTTAAAAGCAGAGTGTATTTTCTGTTTTTCAGAGAAAAAAATTGACGAGGCTTTTCCTTTCAATTTTCATAATGCTTGATCTCGTGCCTGATGAAACAAGTTTTGCGCATTTTTTCAAAAAAAAAAACATGGCGGATTGAAATTTTCCGAACTTGCAGTGTAGATATAAGGAGTTTTGGGGTTGTGTCGATTGAATTTCTAAACGATGGCCTTTTTTGTCGAAAAGACCGGGATAGTGCACAATTAAGAGCTTACTTGTGATTCAAATTCGTAAAAAAAAACAATTTTTTAAAATTGTGCTAAATCCTTAAGTTTTAGAGATAAAGGTTATATAGCAAAAAAGTTTCCTCGTCACAAGAGCTTTCAATAAAAAAAAAGAAAATTAAAATCGGACTATTAGGAGCAGAGATACAAAAAAATATATTGCGGCTAATGGCGCCATTTTGACGGCCACCATTTTGGTTTCCTGCACGGATTTTCGAGTGGCTCCCTATTTCAAAAGTTGCCTTTTGGTATTAACTATTACCACAGAAAGTGGCATATTCCAATCAAAAAGTGCAGTATTTTCCCCATACTAGCCATGTACCCGACGTACTAATACCAACCAAAAGGTGCACCCTTTCAGATTTACACTGTCAAATGTTAAAACATTACATATACATTAAGTCGGGTACAATGCCCACAGTAAGTTGTCGGGATATCGTAGGTGTCCGGTCATTTGCTCGCTGAAAAAATCCCAAGGAGACTCCGTTTCAGGACATAGTGGTGGTGTGTTGCAAAATCACACTGTGCACATTTTAAATTATTATTACGTATTTGTAAGCGGAACACTGTGCACACTAAACAGCCGTTCGTAAGTTATGTGGTAATTTACTGACCTAGTGTGCGTTTTTGCCTCGGTTTTTGCACAGAATGCGCACATTGTTGTTATTATAACCTACTCTACGCAATACTACTCGTAATTTTTTAGTTAATTACTCTGTTCAATCGCGATACTGGCACTGGCGCAGCAAAGTAATTAAGACCTTTCTATACTCTGTTTTTTAACTAGGAAGACGGATTTAAAAGTTCCCGCAAAAAATCTTAGTTTCTATTGGCTCGCGCTGCGCTCGTTTTACACCCAGGTAAAATTGCTATTGACATGATTTAACTGTCAAATTTAATCGCGATTCTCGTCCTTTAACTGTTGTACTTATTTTTGAGTTTTTGTGTGTTCTGAGTCCATTTGCATAAATTTTAACAAAAAAACCAGTTCATTTAAGAACTAAAGTTCATATTTCGCGTCCTAAGTGTACTTGCATTAGTGATGGATTCAACTCCACGTCCAAGTACCTACCAGTAAAGCAAGCTTGTCTCCTTTGAAAAAACGTAGTCGCTTAAACTTGGGTCATTTTATTAGTCTCCGAGAAGCAGTTTATTATAAACAAATGTCTGATACTCCAGATATGAATTTTGGTACGCTTGTGTTGAAGATTGCATCTACCACAGGTAACGTAAATAATGATGTAGGTATATATTTGGTTATTAAAGTATGACACATCATATTTAGGAGTTGCACGATCTACAGTATACCAGATAATTAAAGAATATCGAAGTACTGGGATTGATACCCCTTCGAAACGTTCCGGTGGTCATAACGCTGTTGCAAATGTGAGCGAGCTCTGACGATTGGTGGAATTGTGTGCAACACGTTATTAAGGAAGAAAATAAGGTGTGTAGATTGGATGGCCTAATGGGTACACTTATAGACCCATTAATTATTTCACTCCGATCGGAGGACAGTGACAGTTTTTGTGAACTTTCGGAAGACAGTGACCAAATCGCTTATACATACAGCAGTGAACTGTTCTGTTTAATAATACGAGTATAATTCCATTATTTTGAATTTGTTCAATAACTTAACATTTGTTGTAAATTGTAAGGTGGATTGTGTAGTATTACAACTGATAAAACATTTAAAACTACAATTCAAAATAATGTTTCAAAGGCCAAAAAATGTATGCAGGATGATTACCTATTATCAATGTATTACATATTTATTTATTATAATTCGCTTTTAAAAGTATGATGTATGCATAATATAAAGGCGTTCCTACCAAATAATAACCCAAAAGCATAAATAATGAAATCTATCCAAATGTGAAAGAAAATCACATCACGCAACCCACAATACATGTCTGTATAAAATGAGTCTATTATTTTTGTTACTAGATTCTAGTGCCATTTCCAGCGTAAATCAGGTTTTTAAATCCGTCTTCCTAGTTAAAAGACAGAGTATAAATGCCTCAAACAACGCTGGAAGTTGTCATCCCAGTTAAAGATTTTGTCTGCTTCCGTAAGTTTCGTAAAGGTTTTGCAATACAGACGATAGTATGTGCATATTCCAAGTATTCCAACGAAATTTCGCACTTCGTGTTTATCCTTTGGGTTGGGCAAATCTCAAACTTCAGGGATCTTATCTTCATCCACTGCAACTCCTTTTTCAGATACTACATGACCGAAATATTTCACTTCTCCGTGAGATTTCTTCGTAGTTAGTTGCAAAAAATTGTAACTTTTTTGTGTCTTACTGTAAAGTTTATAACCTGTAATTAAACATCTCATATACAAAACTTTTTTTTCTAATTGCAACATGTCAGGAAACAACATATAATATCGTAAAACTTTCAAATTTTGTCATGCAACCGACGACATGCCGATATTGGCCGAGCGTCGCTTACGTCACTACGCGGGTTGCCGATCGGGAGTTATATTAGTGCATGACACTGATAGGAGTTCGATTCGACTTATTATGGCAATCTGCCATAAACTGAGTTCTGACTGGTTCGTAAAGGGGCAGTTAGATAGTCTACCAAAGGTTGAAGTGTTAATGGTCCCCGCCTTTTTATCGAAAAGTGAGTTTTTCCATGCCACTCGTTTGAGTGGAGTCAAAGCCTAGAAGCAAATCTGTTATGGTTCATAGGAAGTATAACATCAAGTTTTGTGTGTATAGTGCAAGGTATAGTGTAGGTACCTATTAAAGTATGCACCTTACGGATTTCAACGAGAAAATTAGGGTGTTGGATATGTGGAAGTGAAAATAGAGAAAAATGTGTGCACTGTAAGGGCACAGATATGCCCAGAACAGAGTTCGAAGTAGGTAAATCATATTCCGAATTACAATTACAATATTATATATCGAAGGATTTTCGTCGATAACTGACTGAAAGTAAATCGACATTATGTACTTTAATTAATTAGAATCGTCTTCACAACAATACAAATGGGATGTCAAACTTGCGGTATCACGTCGAACTTTTTTCGTATATTTCCTGTTGGGACGTTTATATACAATTTATTAGGTTCGCGATGACTTCTGCTATCACACCCAGGCACAAATGCAATAATTATTCGACGCTTTTTTTCCGTCAAAACGACGTTTTCTTTCTCTGAATTGATTGTAAACGGCTGAGCGAAAACGTGCGTAGTGACGTCACAGCAACGTGACGGTCATTCGAAACTTCAAACACGGTTCATTTTAAAATCGTGTTTGCTAATCACAACGATTTCTCTTGACAAAAAAATGAGTACCGCTAATTTTTTTAATGTGTTTGGAGTTCATTTTCAAGGTTTTTGAAAAAACGCGGAAAACCTAATTGTCGCACCAGTGTCAACAAAAAATGAACTTTTTCCATGACGACTCCATCCACTATAAGGTGTCTGTCTGGTGATTTAAAAAGGCAACTCATATGGTAGTACGCGGGCATAATTACTGCGGATCGACGTTTGCTCCTTCACATCAACTCTTCTGTTTTGCTGGAAGCAATTTCTTCTTAGATGTCCAGCCTTGCCGCATGCCCAGCAACGTAATTACTCCTTCTTGGATAAACGCTGATCAAGATGGTCTACTCTTTCTACTAATTTTCGAAACAGTTCACTGGGTTCCTCTTCTTTGGCGCTGGATTCCCCGGCTCGCACGCGATGAGTACCATGTGACACGTTCTTCGTTGCGTCGAATTCTAACGCGTGAACAAGAGCCTTCTTGATCCTCTCGTGCCTTGCTAACTTTAGTGCTTGCTGAACATCACTATCGCGTACAACATCGATGAATGTTTGCGCGGCTAGCTAGTTGGTCTAAGAAACTTTCCGATGCTGATGGGTAGGCTTAGACGGATCAATCTGGCGAAATTCGTTTCCAACTCCTGCAGGCTTTCTTTGTACTTCTGCAAGCGGTTCTTCAGTTGCGCATAATATACAGGGTGTTCATTTGAAAACTTCCCAACACGGATTTATCGAAAACCACTGATTAAAGGAAAAAACGCCGAGACACGTCAATAGATTTGTCAAGGGGGACAGCTTTTTAACAAAAAAAAACTATTTCACCTTTATCAATTTTTATTTCATTGAGTGTTCAAAATGTTGCCTGTTATTTGCCAGACAATGATATAGGCGATGTTCAAATTCGTGACCGTTTTCGATGATACGTTGACGAAGTTCATCCAAACTTTTAGGTTAAATTAAATTAAATTAACTGACAGCAAATTAAATTCTTTCTTTCCAATAGCAACAAATAAGTGATATTTTCGTTTGTTTTTGTTTTCTATCTGAACAAATTAAGATAGGTCGTAACGTAAATAACGTAAATCAAGATTTTTCTAATTTTCTCGAAAACGAATCGACCGATTTAAAAAAATCATACGTCAAAATAAAGGACTTCAAAAGACATTTTAAACAAGCTATTACTCGATACCGCTTGTCATTTAAAATTTTTAAGAGAATGACCCTGGGGGGGCAGAGGGTGAAAAGGGGTGAAGTAGTTTTTGGTTAAAAAGTTTTCCCCCTTGACAAATCTTTTGACGTGTCTCGGCGTTTTTTCCGTTAATCAGTGGTTGTCGATAAATCCGTGGTGGGAAGTTTTTCAAATGAACACCGTGTATCTGTTTGAGATGCATTTCGCCATAACGCATTTACAACCTTGCTGATTGTTCCCAACACCTCCGACGCGTCCGCTCTGCGTCGTTCCGGCTGCTTCAAACTGTTTGATGTTTTCCCATCAAAGGTAGGAAGCTTGAAGCTTAACCATAATCTTCTATGGGACAGCAACTTCTTCTCCACTCGCAGCCACGTCGCTGTGGTCACTTTGGCCATCTGTGGTCAACAGCAGGAATTCCCGACGCGGTTCTTCATATTTGCTCAATTTGAGAATAAGCCTATTGTTGGCCACTCTTCACTTCTTGAAGTAGTTGGGATTTTTTTCTTCCATTTTAACCGTGGCAGATCTGGTCACGATGGGCATGCACGTCCACTAAATCACATAATTTATTTAATCCCACTTCTGACACCATTTGTATTGAACTAGTTACAAACGTTAATTTACTAATAAAACCCCAAAGCGGATCTAAAAAAGCAGCAGAGTACCTCGGTGTGACCCTACGGGGTCATTGGATTTGACCTATTTCCAATGGGCTTGTACAGATCAGTTGTAACAGGAGATGCATTTCAAGTAACTGGAATAATGAGTCTTCCTCTGGCTTTAGATGCGCTGTATTGAACGACTTTTTGGAACTCTGGTCTCGTGCCAGGGTAACTGTATTGCACCTTAATTCTCTTTTCTCTAGACCTGTCTCTACTCTCTCCAACTTGGCAAGACTACCCACAAGATGGCGCTAATAAGCACAAATTTTTAACCATAAATGAATTGGATTCCTCTCTCCTAACTTCCCACACGCGCGCTGCGACCATAAATCACACCCACGGGCGTTTTGATATTGCCATCCAACGATTTCACGATTCTGCGCTATCCTGACTGAATTGTTCTGGTCACGTAAACTCCATTAAGATAGTATTATCACTCGCTACCGCCCGATAGACTGTCGCCATTGATTTTTACAGGCCATTAACCGGTCACAACGTACATGAAAACCAGTGACGCAGACCTCGCAATTTAATTCTCCAACACCAAAGCTTTATTTTTTCTCTACTGCTGTGCCAAGTAGAAAAACCGATACACGTTATCGCAAAATTCGCAAAAAGTATTTAATTTTGTGTGTAATACCATTGACTAATGGGGGGTATTACTCAATGGTAATAGCATTGACTGGTATTAGTCAATGGTAATACTAACACCTTGTCGTGGATGTATCGTAAATTAATTAACGTTGTTTAAAAACTTTTAGTACATATTTCTTTAATTCCCATTTAAGTTGTTTCAAAGCTGATATTGTTACCATCATTAACGATGATATAATAGTATATTGAAAGACAAGTGTTACAATGCGACCTATTGTAATACGACTATCTTGTGGCACGAGTGGCGACGCGAAGCGTAGCCACGAGTGTCCGCAAGATAGGAGTATTACAATAAAGCATTGTAACACGCGTTTTTCATACTATTTTTTCTATTTCGGTGCTTTAATTTAATTAAAAAAATCATTATCAGAAACTATAGGGAACATTAGAACTAACATATTTTATGTTGGGAACACTTTTTATGCCGTTAAGTTTTAGGTTGGCAGCGTAGTAAGACTGACATTTTGAAGTTCAAACATGGAAGTACCCAACGAAGTACCTACTTGTACTAACTAGTAACTGCCAACTTAAGAGATGAGTTACCAAAAAAAAACGACTATAATCACTGTCTTTGTGCAACTGTTTTCGGCCGAAAACAGTTGTACAAAATCATCATTGTAACACCGAAATAGAAAAATAAAATTACAACTTGCGATGCCGCCTGGAAGACACCAGCTACTACTGATAAAAAGCACATTCTAGGTTTTTTATTGGCAATAATTAACAATAGAATGCCTTACAAGTGCTCGTAGGCTAAACAGAAAAACCAAAGCACTTAAACGAACTAAATGTGAACATAGAAGTAAACTATAATGAGCGATGCATAAAACCGTAATAGAATAATTACATTAATGGACCTAACACTCCCATCCAATAATCACGTATAGTCATTAATGAAAAAGCATCTTTACATTTAATGAGTATACTGCCTTTTAATTGCCCGGTCATAATTTTGCAGTGCAATAATACCATAAGAAAAGTAAATTAGAAATTAAGTTTGTGCTCTAGAACTAAATAAGTAAAGCATTTTCTTAAGATTCTTCTCAAGCAATCATACTACATACTTCGAAATCACTAATTTTTAATAGTGATTGTTTGCAAATTATCGATTGTTGTAATGTCTTGGAAATGTCCGCCTAAATCGTGTGTCGAATGTAAGTACATGGCAACAAGAAATAAAGTAAACTCACAAGAAACGCAACTAATTTAATACCAAGGTATCATAACATATAAAACGCCTTTATAATAAATCAAGTGCAATGTAACACACAATCTAGAAAATGAAGTTTAACGAGTACAGTCACCTTAAATGGCAAAGTAAATTAAACAGCAGCACCAGTTCTAAAATAGATCATTAAACTAAAGTTGCATCGCATGAGAACTCTATCTTTTCATCTCCGACTAAATCAAATCTTAACAACTGTTATTACTTACAATTGCAGATTAACTTAGGTATTGTCACTGAATTAATAAACACCCAGCTGAGAACATTTACATTAAACAAGTTATTGGTCAAATTTATACCTGCCTACAAGTGATAATTAGACTCTAAAAAACGAAATATCTGTGCATTCTATAATATATTAGGAATTTATGGCAGTCTACACCTGCTAATTGTGCACAGTACAAGTTACCGTTCGCGAATATTTCCAGAACATAAATTGCAAAATCTAAATCTTTCAGTTGTTACTTATATTAATAGTCAATAAGATTAAGATTATATTTATTGAGCTTCCATGAACGTTACAAGAGTGTTGACAAGTTGAATGTTTGTCATGTAGATACCCATTTACCTTTTGGATACACATTCAGAAAAAAATTATGCAGGTATCTTAAATTACAGTTTAATTACACGTATGGCGAGACGTATTTTATAAATTAAAACACACATTTTTGACAATAATTCGTGTTTTATTTATGTGACACTTACACCTACCAATTTTTGGTACATGTAAGGTAGGTACACAAGTCAATAGTACGTATACTGCCGCCGTCATGGTGTGCGCGTCGCACGTAAGTCGTAACCTCGTAACAAAATAAGAATATTCAATGAACGAGATTACTTAATATATTCGTTCCTCTATTTTCTGAAACTTTTCGAACATTAGATATCCAGATCAACTCTTCATTTACATTTCCGAAGAACTTGCGTCGAACGGAAACGGCAACGATGCAATTGCCACTTGCCACACACATAATTGAGTGGTTAGGTGAATGTCTTGTTCGTTAAATTGTCCTGCCGAATTACATTCAAGGTTAGTGTTTAAACCGTTGTAA
>NW_022170403.1:37604942-37622808 GCF_008802855.1 Photinus pyralis | reverse complement strand
AAGACATAGTAACATCTGGTATATAGGTCAACTGTGCAAAGTTTGAACCGAATAGGTTCAAGCGTTTGGCAGAGACAGAAAAGCCGACATCAAGGAGTCATTGGATTTGACCCATTTTCAATAGGCTTATTACTTGTGGTATATATGTCAACTATGCAAAGTTTGAACCAAATCGGTCCAAGCGTTTGACAGTTATCGTGTTCACGGACGGACGGACGGACGGACGGACACCATCGTCTCCCCTATAAAACTTGCATCATTCTGCTCTGCCGCTTAATAATCTAAATATGCTCATGCGAACACACACGCATCTAATGACGTCAATGGTTGACAAATTTGAATTACCGGTACCATGATATTACCTTATATCATGCCATGATGACAAATTCACTAATAAATTTGTGTGTCATTCTGTTTGAAAGTTAACGATATATGGTTTATTGTAGTGTAGGGCCAATAACTGAAGGTATAACTCAAATAGAAAGAGCTCTCTTATTTCAAGACTTAAAATCTGTTGTCCGTGAGCAACAGGTGCGTGTTTGCTCCGCGACGGACCTATGGGGGGGCAAGGGGGGCAGGCTGCCCCTCCAATACTTAACTAGTTGGTAATTTTGACAAGAGTTGGTAATTTTCATTACCAGTGGCGATTGCCGCGAAAGTAGGTAAATCGTAAATGTAATAAATCGACTATTGAAGGAATGAGGAATGACAACGAAAAGGTTTTAATAAAAACCAGGTGCCAAATTCTTGACAGAACTGCTTTCTGGTTCTAGGAAGCTAAAAATATGCTTCTATCTATTTATAATAAGAATTAGATATACTGGACATGAATGTTTATTTTTTAAAGGAACCCCGAGTGGAATCCACAATCTGATAAGAACTCAAATAACACAGAACACTTCCCAGTGCATACTGCTGACATGACTTAACATTGCACAGGAAAAGTTAATATAACCTATTTACTACAGAGGTGCAGGTACTATATATGACAAGATTATATACTTAATAGTTAATAGATAGTACCTGTTTGAGTTGGAAATTTTTACAGTTGAGTTGGCAAAATGTCATGTCTGCCCCCCCCCCCCCAATTTTTTTGTCTAGGTCCGTCCCTGTGTTTGCTACATATGAGTTGTTTACACGGGGACAGTCGAACTAAATTTTAACCAAATTTTAAGTCACTTGAACCATTTGAACAGCGCGAATGTGGCAAGTAACAAGTGATGGAACAAGTAAAAATTTAGTACACTTGGATAGAATTTTTTCTATTTTTTCGAGCAAGTTGCCGCATATGTATTGGTTTTCTTGACTCGTCTGAACACACAAATAAGTAATAATATAAGTTAATCGGTTGGTATGTGGCATCATTGTTTAAATTAAAGTATTTAAACAATGGTGGTATGTAGGTAGTTGAATTGTGTATTGTAGGTATTAGTAGATTTGATACTAGTTTTGAAAATGACATGAAAGTGGATAGAAGATACCACAGTAAAGTTTGTGTCGCAGTATATAATAATAAGACGAATAATAATATTGCCTTTATTTAACAAAAAAAAAGTAAATGAACAAAAGAAAAAGTTAGTGCAAGGCGAAGTTCAGATTGACAATAAGATAACGCCATCTGTTCTTCCACTTAATGTACCTTGCTATTTTGAATTTCGATCTACGAAAAAAGAAAAAAATTACATTGTAAAAATAAATATAGAGTATGCCAAAAAAAGAGATAAATATACATTGCATCCAATTAGGTGTACTAATCTTCCTAAATATTTAGAAATCTAGAAATGGAGCACTTACTTAACCTGTGTTTGTTTGAACCCTCTTTGTGAATAGTGGATTTGAATGTCTTTGGAATATTAAACATTCAGAATATAAGAATAAACAATGTCAATTCATCTTTGTTCTCCTGAAGTTTTCGTGTTTATTTTTTCTTCGCATATATCTTCTTTTTTTTTGACAGGTGGGGAAATGCATTACGCACACTCCGGCTGGAAATCCGGAGTAGTGTGGGACTCCCCTAGAACTTGAACTTTATAGTAAATATACAAAACAAACAAATAAACCAGATCACATCAATAGACAAACAACCATAATATAGATATTAAAATTTTAACAAGACATTCATTATTATTACTACCATCACCATTACCACCATTTTCATTATTTTTATTTTTGGCGATTCTCTATAGTTTATCAAGCATTCCAATGCACCGCATGTAGGTAATTGTCCTCTCACACTCTTCCTTTCCCTTAAAATTTTCGGCCCAGTTCCTGTTAATCTGAAAGGTGGTACATTTTTTCTAATATAATGTTTAGAATATCGCGTAATATACATTATTAAACTGCTGCCTTAGATTCATTTCGTCGATTTGCATTTTTGAAAATTTTAGAACTTACCAACTTTGAACTTAAAGCAGTGCGAACAGCACTTGCAGAAAAAGCGGTAACTTAAAACTTAGTTACCACTTACCTACTGTCCTCGTGTAAACAAGCCAATAGACATATGAGTATTCATATGTCTATGGTTTATTATCAACAACGTAAGTTTTAAATCGATCATTGACGCCGCCAAAATTTAAAGTTGTCAACCGATGTCAGGATGCGTAAACAAATTTTAAATTCGTTCGCCAGTTGAGCATATCTAGTTATGAACCTACAAAATGGTTTGTCCTGTGCACCCTGTAGAATAAAACACTTTTCATAACATGTCACTCTGTATAACCTTACCGCCATCTGGCTGAAAACAATAAAGCGTGCACTTTGCAGTTGACAACTGATAAATGACAATTTATATTTGACATTTTACATAATCAATCAATCCAACGTGATCGGAGCAGAATCACATTGGAAGGAACTTGTATACTTTCTAGAATTTTCTGGAGTGCTGGATATAACTTTAAGCAAACAATTTATTAATTCCTAGCTCCATTATTGTACTCAACAAATGTGCTGATACTGTAACTGTACTATATCTACCTATCTACCTGCAATTATTATAATTTTATTTTACTAAAGCATGTAAGTTGAATAACAAGGCAGTAATGTTTAGTCGCTAATTTGTGATTATGAACTTAACCCTTCAACTTGCTTTCAGATTTACCATGGCTAAATGGGGCGAAGGAGATCCCCGATGGATAGTCGAAGAAAGACCTGATGCTACCAATGTAAACAACTGGCACTGGACCGAAAGAGATGCTAGTTCCTGGTCAAAAGATAAACTTAAGCAATTATTTATTGGCGCTGAAGTAAAGTCGAATGGAGCGAGTATTAAAGTTTACGAAATTGAGAAATGTGAGGGCGAGGCGTCTGCTAACAATAGGAAAGGAAAGTTAATTTTCTTTTATGAATGGGCTCTTGTACTGAAATGGAAGGGCACAATTGATAATAATGATGAAGTATACGAAGGAAGTGTAACTATTCCAAATCTTTCTGAAGAAAATGAGGTTGACGAAATAGACGTAAGTCGCTAAAATTTTCCAGCCGACTGAAATGTCCCTTAATTAACTTCTAGATTCAAGTTTCAATAAAAGACAACTTGATTGAAGCTGAGCCCCTGAAGGAAATTATGAATAAGGAAGGGAAACCAATTATACGAGACTTATTAAATGGTTACGTAAAGAATTTACACCTTGAGTTCTCGAAAGGTATGATTCTCCCTCCAAAAGAAGGGGGGACTGGAGATAAAATTAAAAATTTATCAAGTGGGTTTAATAAGAAAGTAAGCATGCAGCCTGTTGTGTCTAATTCGGAATCGAAAAGTAAAATATCAGACCTCACCACAATATCTGTAACTGAGAAGTTTCAATGTAGAGCGAGAGATTTGTATGATGCCTTAACGAGGATAGAAATGGTTACTGCATTTACAAGAGGTCAAGTTAAGCTAGAACTTGTACCAGGTGGATCATTCGAATTGTTCGGTGGTAACATAAGTGGCAATTTCGTTGAATTGATTCCAAATGAAAAAATTGTGCAGAAATGGAGATGCAAACAATGGCCTTCTGAACATTTTTCTACTGTTACCATTAAGTTAGACCAGAAAAGTGACCACACTGTTTTACATGTGGTACAAACCGACGTTCCTAGATCTGAAGCTGATGCTACCAAACAAAATTGGGAGCGGTATTACTGGAATTCGATCAAACAAACTTTTGGATTTGGAGCTCTTCTACATTAGCTTTATTTAGCAAATCATCGATTAGACAAAAAATAATTTATTCTCCAATTTTGGATTAAGTTTTAATTGAAAACCAGTTGTGATATTACCATTTATCGAAATTAGCTTTTTGCAACACCTAGCTTAATGAACATTGTGCACACTTTTAAATGCAACCATTGTCAGTAATTAGACCTAATATTCGTCCATTATGTCCTCTGTAATTCAGCTGAAACATTAAAAAATAATTGAATCGTTTTACTTTATTTACTACACATCACGTTGTGAGCTCCGTGCCTATATGGTAACAATCCATTCAATGGTAGTTTAGTTAGTTTACCACTTTCTCCCATCTCAAAGATGGGAGAAAGTGGTAGTTGTTGCTTTGGTTTTTTGGCTACTGAATATAATAATTTTTTATTGCAGTAATTTTTATCAAAAACTTATGGCAAGGTGTAGCGTTAAATTAAAATAACTGGATATTAACTATTATATTTTGCTTTGTTAGTATTTGTCCAGTTACCTTATCGACTAAAAGGGGAGGATCCTTTTTTGCAGTTTGAAATACCACATTTTACGAAACTATGTTTTTAGGATGCGCTTGAATAGAACTAACTTTGCTTAAATCTAAGTAGTTTCTAAAATACCGATACTGCAATACTGTTTTAACTTTAAAAACTCTCAGTAAAAACTAATACTTAAATATTATTCTAAAAGGTGAAAAATGATAAACCAAAACATTCTGTTGAAAAGAAGAAACAAAGAACACAGTAGTAATTGAAAACCACTAATAAACAAATTAACTTTTGAGGTAAATTTCGAAAAATGAAAGGAAATTTTTTTGGGAAGACCCAGGATGGTATGTAGCTATGTAGTCTATATGTGTGATCAACGTGGCGAAAAAAAACATTGCTGAACTTGGAAGAGGGAAATGCACAAATAAGTCTATGAATATATAAAGACTACCTATATATAAGTAAACATATTTTTAACAAGTTAAAAAGTAATCGTAAACGATTTACATAAAGCGCATTTCCACTTGCATTCATTTCCTATTTGTAAAATGCAACTTTTGTTAAAATTGTAAAAATCCGGCCACAAATATGAAAGATAGCGTTACACATGTGCAATCCATTTTTGACGTGCTACTTCAATTTCAGTTTATAAGAAGAGTTTCATTTCAATGCTTTTCTACATAAGAAAGTTGGAACTGCGCATGCGCAAACCTAAATTTTGAAGCTAAAGTTAGATTTTCCTTTGTTCCAAGTGGCTATATGTATCAAATTTCATTTAAATGCTTTCATAAATAAAAAAGTTGACACTGCGCATCCGCAAAACCAAATTTTGAAACTGGCGTAAACATTTGCTTTTTCGTACTTCCAAGACTAAAGTGACAACTTCACTCCATTATGACAAATACCTACTGAAGTGTCACTTTTTGTCCCGCCGGGATTAAATTTGGACGAACATCCCGGAAGGATGAAATTATTAACAAGCAATTTCAGTAGGTTGTTCCACAATTTGTATGCGGCACTACTTCTTAAACGCATCGTACTGCTGCTCATATAGTTTTTTGGATTTCGGTGGTATCAATTCTTTACCTAGTTTGGCTACTTTTTATCAATATCAAATGCACTTTTGTCACCCACCACCAAAATTATGACACTAGCAATGACAGTTTCCAAATTATTTTTGTTACCATAGCATAGGGATTGTCGTACCAACGCAACGTGCCTATGGTAACTTGTTAAGCAGCGATGTTTTGAAAGAACGCGTTCTCTAACTCAATACATATTAAGTGTTTCAGTTTCGGAAGTACGAAAAATATCGTATATACCTTGCGACTGAAGTAGTGGTCTTAATCCCTCAGGTAAATTATGGCCCTCCCTTCGGTCGGGCCATAAACTTTACCTTCGAGATTAAAAGTACTACTTCAGTCCCTCGGTATATAATATACTATTATTTCAAGTGGCTATTTATCAAATTTCATTTAAATCCCTCCATAAATAAGAAAGTTGGCACTGCGCATGCGCAAAACCAAATTTTGACACTGACGTTAAATTTGCATTTATTCCAAGTGGCTATGTATCAAATTTCATTTAAATACTTTTATAATTAAAAAAGTTTGCAATTCGGTTTATAAATGGTCGAGATGCGAAAAGGGCACTGTGAATTTTGAATGGATTCGACTCAACTTTTGGCATTGCTCATTGTATGGCTAAAGCTATGCCCATATTGAATTTCATGCAATTCAGTTCATAACTAACAGAGATGTAAAAGCGATCGGACATTTCTAAACAAACTTATCGTTCACACGGACAGGTAGAGGGACAGACAGACAAAGGAACAAACGGACAGACCAACAGGCAGACGACAGACAGCAATGCAAAATTATATACGATCTCTAGCATCGTTAATAAACGGCAAAAGTGTAAAATTATGGAACATGTAAAAAAACGGTTTTTTGTTTTTTTACAATAACTTTTTTTGTAAGCGGTACAGAAAAAATTCCTTCCTTGGTATTGTACAAGACTCGACACCATAACGAACCAAATAGCGAAAAAAGTAGAACAATAGCTCTTAAGATAAAAAACTAGTAGTGTCTCAAAACGAGCGGACGGACGGACGGACAAAGTGGCCACAATAGCGCATTTTTTTATTGTGGAAATGCGCTAAAAAGTATAATGCGGTATGTCAAACGTCATACGTCCAAGGCTTTCTACAGTGGCTGCAGATTAAAAGAGCAGTTCACGCGTGTCCTTGCAACTCCACATGGTCCCACAAGTCCCTAATTCTTGCAATCACATGAAATCATTCACAAGTGATGATGCTTTTGTTGACTTGAGTTCATCATCTTGAGGCTGAGGCTTTGTGATGTGGACTCCAGAGCTATATCAACAGCAGTACGAGCTCCGTTTTTTGTGGAAAGTTGGTTTCACTGCAACCCTCACCAGCGCCCGCACTTCCACCATACAGAGCAATCCGCCGCTGTATTGCTATGCGTTTAGATATAAATATATGGCATTGAAAAGTGGCAAGTATACTTAGTTTCGAACATGGAGAACACTTTCATCTTGCCTTCCCTCATACCTGAAGAAAGCGATTAAATATAGGTATGTGCCATATACATTTTTCAATTAAATCTATTCTATTCACAATGATGGGTTCCCGACTATATGTACACACACCAAAAAGGCTCTTTTTGTGTCTATACCCGACCCTTAACTCTTTCCATCTGGGTTTAACGAGTCTGTTCCTCTCAATATTGGACAGCATGCACCCTGTTTAGCTCCGCTTTCCGCGGTTCCAAAACTGTTGGAAGGAGCTGATGTAGTTTCATCTGCCAGACCATAGAACCTGCATTTGGGCTCCCCTACAAGCCTAACCTGGTGCATATATGATTAATAGTTGACCATATCTATATCAGTGACCCGTGGGAACCCCGATGATCTGCCTAATCGGGCCTCTATTCGGTTTTGGAAACTTTTATGAACCCCTATTTGCGCAGGGGTCTTGATAAGAAAAGGCTCCATCTGTGGCTATCTGAGTTAAATTGTTCGTTGTCATTGAGCCCGCAGTTTTTAAATCCTGCCATTGACAACGGAGGGGGTAATCCCTAGCTCGCCAGACCAAGGCCTATACTACCTTTTCGAGTGAACTCGTTCGCCTTTTCGTTGCTCGCCCTATATTCCACATTGCATATATACGTACCTATATAGGTATACTTACGGAGGTGTAGTATGACTAACATCTCTGTCTGCAACACGATGCTATGCTGCGCAAAGGAGAAGCTAATATGTGAGGACTAGGGAATGCTAATACCCGGATCGCGGGATCCCGCAGTCCTTTTGTGGGATTAATCCCGTACGTAAATGGAGCAGGATCCCGCGGGATTTGGGGGATTGCAGAATTTATCGACCAAGCTTACCGCATCATACATTAACAATGCGAATTTGATTACTTCGAACATTTTTGTTGTTGCAGTTCATGCAATAATTACGCGCAAACCTGTATCTATTATTAACTTTGTTAAACAGCGAGATGAGTACGCAAATCAGACTTATTTATACTGTTTTAAAACGCAGGAACTGTTATTCTTGTAGACAATATGTCGGACCCGTCGATTGTTTATAAAAGAATTTAGTAGGTAGTAAAGGGGCTGTATGGAAATATTGCAGCGAATTTTCTAGCAATCCAGATAGACATGGAGGGGCCATAAAAGATTACGCACCGGCGCGGCGACAAGAAAAGACGGCAGTTGATGTGTTGCATTGTTTCCGCGAAATAAAATGTGTTTTCTTGAGAATATTCCGTTAACTGCACAAAATTGCTTATTTCCGAACGTTTTTAAAATTTGACGGGATCCCGCAGGATTACTATCTAATGATCCCGCAAATCTTTATACATAAATGTTACCTATAGGGGAGGAAGAGGGGGTCCACTATTTAAACCGCCACACACCATAGACTTTCTATTGGTAATGGTATAGTTGAACCAATGAAAACTTATTAAGTAAACCAATAAGTAACAAATTACAGCTGTCAGTTAGTAAAATAATTATCATTAAAGGACAAACTATTAAAAAATTTGTCATAAGTTTATGACACAAACTTTCATTTATTTTATTATTAATCTACAGACAATTAGTTGAGTTACCTACAAAATTACTTAGAAAAAAAATTCTATCCAGTGTATAAAAAAGCTTTAAATTAACATAATGAATTATGTAAACATAAAATGAATAAATAGTTTATACAGTGCGTTTATCTTAAACTGCAACATACGATTTTGCATGCAAGTACACTAGCATTCGAATTACGTATTGTTTGTTTGGATTATGAAAATAATTTAAATACAAAGTGGAAGTACTTGCGCGATTATGCTTCTCTTCAGTTACAAATATTGACTAACCTAACATTTGAGCAAAAATATCCTTGCATTTATAGGTTAGGAATTCGTGATCATAAAACTTTTATGTTCAGTGTTCACGATTTTAGCAATCATGATCATAAGATCACACCTCGAAAGAACGTGATTTGACAATCCAAACACGTTTGGATCACCGAAAGAAAGTGCCTACTAATTATCATAAATTTTCTTATTAAACTGTTTAATTGAAATTTATAATTGTTTGTTTTTCACAACCCTTATAAATATTTAAAAATCCATTTAGATTGTTTCAAATATAATATGTATTATTAATATTCCTTTAAACATCGTCTCGCAAAATGTGACAAGTTCGCTTCTTGCAATGTGTACAAACATGACGAGATGATGGCACGTTATGATAAGCATCAAGGCATCTCTCTTTATTTCTTAAGCCCATCACACAATGAAATAACAAATAAGGAATAAGAAATAACAATTTTCAATCTACTGATCTTTATGGATTTGCACACAACATTGAAATATGAAATAAGCCTAGCAAATAAGAAATAATAATTTCGTTCAGTCGAATTTTTATTCCTTATTCATATTGCGAACCAATGACATTAGAAGAGGCGCGCACGCGTATTCTCTATTTATTATTTTCTCTTTGTTAATCTAAAATAAAACAAGTACGTATGAGGTGTTGATTTGTGATGTTATGAACTTAGAATTATATTTGATAGTGGTGCAATTAGCCTGCTATTGCCTTACAATTAGCTGCCATTTTATTTATAATGACATAAATTCAAACGGAATGAGTGTTCTGATTGGCTTATAGTCTGTTGCTATTTGTTTGTTGTGTTTTGCGTGAGGTGCAGTGTCCTACATAACCTGAAAATAATTAAAGGCTGGTCGAGTTGTGACTCGCACATTATCCAATGTTTTAAATGGAACATAGGAAAACACCATTGCATGTAATCGTATATGTTCCAATGTGAGATAAATGCACTGTATATATTCTGCATTACTTAAATTATTGAATAAAATTTCACGCTCTAATTGTATTCTTCCAATTCTAAAATGAACTCGAGTGCACTGTTGCATTTGTCCCAGCAAAAGCAAAATGCACCAGGCAAGTGTTTATGATTGGTCTATTTAGGAATTGAACGAACAGTTTTTAGTCAGTATCGAGTACATTAATATTGGTCAAACCAAACTTTTAATGTTCTTTCTTCTTTGGCTTTTTGGGATTTCTTGACCTTGATTTTGCCTTACACAGTGGACAAATTGGCGCATTTCGATGTATTTGTTGATGGCAACTCAAACATGATTTCATTGGTGGCGGTTGTTGCCTAATGAAAAAAATAATTATCAATATTAGGATCCGTCACCACAGTAAAAATACAAATTTTAGCGATTAAACGAAAACAAACAAAAGCACCTCAAGCTAACAAAATCCGACCTGAAGGTAGGCGTAGGTGGTCCTGGATGTGGAGGTTGGGCTAAGCTACTTGGACGCCCTGCCTCAGGTTTATTCGCTACCAGTCTTAAGGGATTGGGTGGTGGTAAAAATGTGGGTGGTAATGGAGGAGCTAAAGCGCTCATATGGTTGTCTGTTGGAGCTAAAGGACGTGTCCATTCATTACTTTTTGCAAAATTTTGAGAATTCGATTTGCTTGGCGAGAAAAATTGTGCAAATCGCCTGAAAGGTGTAACGTTACATTTCTCTAAATATATGGCAAATAACACATACTCGGGTGTAACTAACGTTGCCTCCTCTTCGTGAAGTTCGGGTAATCTATCCAAACCTAAACAATCTCGTCTTAACCGATCCACTTCCGATTTTAATGGAAGATACTCTTCATGAACTCTGGCGGCGGTGGCTAAAGATCGACCACGACTTTCTTCTGCATGTTTTATAACACCTTCCATCTGCATTTAAAATGTAAACACCAATCAAAATACTGTCGCAAATACTCACCGCATTTATGTCTGCATGAATCTGTCGTAATTCTTCGACATGCGACATTTTTTCTTGGAGCAGCAAATCCATCTCTTGTTTGTATTCTGATAGACATTTTTCTTCTTGATCTAAAGCTTCTACCTCAAGAAGAATTCTAGTCTTGAGTTTTTCCAACTGAATAGTTTTCGCCCTAAAGTATTGATTTTAAAATGGTACATGTTATGCTGCTATGACGACTGATATACCTGATCTCTTTAATAGCTTCTAATTTAGCAAAAACTGTTCTTTCGTCTGTTGTTGCCATATTTATTATTTGAAACTATATATTTTATAATATATGTTTAAAACTTGTCATTTCAGTAACAACAAATTGGGGGTGTGTTGTTTCTAAAAGAAACGTCTTATGAAAGAAGTGAAAGAGTAGGATGTGTCTACACTATATTCCAATATTACAAATTATTATGACCAGTAAAGCAAGGTTTACACATGCAAGCATCATCTCTGAAACCGTTTATATGTAACAGCCTTTGACATTTTGTATCAAATTAAAGGTCTCGGAAAAAGGAAAACAACAGTGAAGAAAAAAATGGGTGCCATTTGAAAAAATGGAGTTACGGATATTTAAACATTTAAAAGTTGAGAGCTTTGAAAAAGTGACGTAGTCGCACTTTTTAGACGGTTACGCATACCAAAAGAAAATTCGATCATTCCTTAATAAAGCAGTGAAAACTGTTTTGCAGTATCTCTCACCGTTTTCGAATAATAAATTTTTAAAATTACCCCTGCAAATTCAATTTTTGACATAAAAACTTGAATATCGACGAAGTCCTTGGAGCAAAGGGTCAACTATGGGGTATCGTTGTACTCCAAATTCGACGTAGAATCCGAAAATATAGAAAAATAGGGGGTCCTTATTTTAAATAACAAAGTTGATGGCTACCTCCGGTATTTGCGGAAGTGGCGCCATATTGAAAATATTTTAGTTCATTTCATCATGTGCCAAAACTCTTAAAGGATTTATCAGTTCAGTTTCATTTTCACCCTGTATAGGTTTCGGTTGCGCACTACCTAGGCAGAATTATTTTTTAAGCGTTCCTGTGCCGGTTCGCGTATTGGCATTCTGTACTATTATTCAGAGCAGCTCTGGTCTGATTCGCAGTATACTATGACTTCACCTTATGCGCAATTTAATAATACATTATATACTGCGATTCAGAGCATGGATATGGTTTAGTGTTTGTTTTATTACTAAAATCAGCTAACCACTTGTCGCACCAAAAACTGTTAATATCTTCACCCTTTTTTTAAGTCGAAGTTCTACTAGTTCCAAATATTCGATCATTGAAAACGTATTCTCGTTACACATTTCAACCATTACCTCTTTGTAGTTCATTATGGTGCAGTTTGAGAACCGCAAAAATATACCTTTCTTACAAAGGTAACAATAAAAAATACTTCTTGCAAATGTTTGACAATCAAAAGAGTTTAGAGGCAACTAAACTGTTCTCAACCCGGACCCGTGTTCCGCATAGACATATGAGAAAATTATTCGGAATAATACTCGACATAATGTCTATGGTGTTCCCGGCATTGCACAAGACATGTAATTCCATGACCACTGCTAACAAATCATGCTACAAACAAGCCCGCTTTGCGTCGAAAACTATGGCGGATTCTTAATTGAGGATCAATAATCATATACCTAAACACCGCCGATGGACATCCAACAACGCTGTAATAAATAAAATGTGTGTGTTCGAAACATGAACGTATGATTGGTTGTATAACTTTACCTTTCTTGAATTTCCAGGTTGGTGTTCACCGATCACACTGTATATTTCAGTACCAACATTTGAAAGAAAAATAGTTTCATGTGACAAACCTGTGTTACCAAAATTGCATTATTTTTGTGTAGGAAATACTTGTATGTAGCCTTAGCAACGTGTTAAAATTAAAGCAGGAGTATGTACACTCTTTGACTCTTGGGATCCATCGAAAATAAATGACCATGTTTTGAAATTTTGAATTTCGTTTAGGGTTTTTCTTATTGCAAGGTTATTTTAGTAAATTGTGCTTGTGTCAATTGTCATTCGCGGTTGTCGGCTATCAGTCAGCGCAATCTATCTTTTTCGGCTCCCTTCCCAGCTTTGATTACATGTTTTTTGTAATTATAGTCAATTAACTTAAACAATTTCAGTTAGTTGATTGCTAAAGGTTGATAGTTTAAATTGTGGTTGCTTACGTTAAACTTTCTATCAAAATGTATCTCATTAAACATAGTTGCTTAGTAATACTTTTAGCTTTGATTGTTAAGATTGAGGGTAAGTGCTTGCTTTGTTAGTTTAGTAATAATAATTCTCATCAATTTCAGGTGAAGAACTTAAGGCAACGGTAACAACTCCAGACGGAAAAACTAGCATCACTTCTAGTTCTACACCTGCGAACACCTTGACGACCACAGTAACGGACAAATCCACCGATAAATCCACATCTTCTTCAATTTCCCCCACAACACAGCAATCGACAACCACTGCTAGGGTTATTACAGGTATGAAAAATAATTTGTTTATATTGTCAATGTTATTTATTTATTCATTCATTTTTTTGTATGTGATAAATTTCCCTTTGATCTTTGACATAGTTTCATTACGGCGTAGTAATTACCAATCATGATATTTAATCTATTTTCGATAATATCTCTATCTTAAAATGTGCTAGAAATGATAGTATGTGGTCAAGTGGTAGTTGCTCATCTTTCCGTGAATAGACTTGTTCTATAAATCTTGGAAAGTCTTAGAAAATTGTATTAGAAAGCTTAGAGTTCAGACACATTGTTTTTCGATTTTAAGTTGAGAATACTTACAGTTGAAACTGGAGGTGGGAGAACTTCCTCTGAGTGGCAAAGTGGTTGCCAGTATGCTGCGTGATTCATTCGATTTTAAGGGTGTCTCTGTTTGATATTTTTTGTAGCAAGTTTGAAGTCTTACATCCCTGCTTAGATACATAACTGATTAGTTGGCTAATGGTGTCTGGTGGTGGTCTGTAGGTACCTTCTGGGTTTTAGAATCCATGTGTGAACTGTGAAGATGATTAGATATGAAAAGGGTGCATAAAAAATGGCGAGGTCTCAATGTAATACTTATTACTCCCCCATCTTGTTTGGGGAGTCACTTAACTCCCTGACTGCCTCTCTCAGAATGCAATAGCGGCTGTCTTTCAAGACTGCCTCAAGTCCTACTCTTTAGTTTTAAACCAAATGGTTGTCCTTAGAACCTGATTCTGCTCATAAATATGACAGTGTACAACCAGATAAAAGTACTTGAAGTTGGTCTATCGCATGGTATAGAGAATGCCATACTTGTTTTATCCGCTTTCAGTCCAGTTCAGTCTTGAGTTCAGTAAAACGCTTAGATGCATTCTTTTCATACTTTGCTTACAGTATGTCCAACATGCAAGTTTCGGCCATAGGGAATACAACTTCCTACCTTCTTTCTTTCCGGTATTGTCTAATTTATCACAAGAAACTTCGTCTCCAGTTAGGTAATGATTTCCTTTTCCTTGAGAATACTATTGCGAGATCTTTTCCTGTATCTATAAAGGACAAGTACAAAATACATACGTTGGCCGAAAACAAATTTGCTTGAACAAAATATCGGCAGGTCATTTTTTAGGTGAAAAAAATAAGCTCCTGCTACATTCATCAAGTGACAAGTCCTACGAAAGTTTTAATGTGCTCTACTCGATACTCTACAATCACCTCACTACCTTTTGATAGCTCAAATCTTCAAAAACGCTATTTTGTTCGTTAAAATGAGATTAACCGTAACTTGAGGCAAGGTAAATACAAAAAATGCAATGACAGGTTTGATGTTAAGGATGTCAATTCAAATACGGCAGCAAATTTGTTTTATTAGATATTTTTACGAAGAATCCAGTGGCGTAGTCAAAAATATTTTGAACCACAGTTTCTAAGATTTGACCCCAATGTATGTATTTTTAAATGCAACACCCTATATATTTTAATGTAAATTGTTTTTCATTCTTTTTCCTGGTTACAACCTATATATTTTTTTTAATTTTAGTCATGAAAACCTTTTTTTTTACTGTTTAATTGGAGGTCCTAGATTCATGGAGATGTTTGTTTATTGTATCCACAGTAATGAAGGCAGCTGATACCAATCGATACACATGGCTGACGGTAGAAACATGCCTATTCAAAATTTAGAAAAATACGATGTATAATTATATATACAGGGTGGTGACTTGTGTAACGCATCATAGGTATTTCAATGTAAAATTTATAACATGCGATTATTGGCTCCCCAAATTATTTTAGAGCAAAAATGTATTAAAGTTTTTTGTAGAAAAAAATTTTTTACGCCAATCAACCGTATTAGTTTTCAATTTTTTGCGTAATAATCAATAGAATTTAAAAAGCAAAGCAGATTAGTAATCACGATTAAATTGGCTTTCAAATAATGTGTCATTTGCCATAGGATTCGATTTAAAATTTTAGGGGTTAAGCTCCCTACGTAGAGGGGTGAAGACTTGGGTTCGTGATTTGTATTCCAAAAGTTGTCCCCCTCGAATACAAAATTGACGTGTTCGAGGATTTTTCGAAATTTCTAAATTTAATACCCTAAAAGCCCTCTGTATACTTCTCGTTGGGCCACTCTGTATATACATTTTTGCTCTAAAATAATTTGGGGAGCCAATAATGGCATGTTATGAATTTTACATTGAAATCCCTGATGCGTTACGCAAGTAACCAGCCTGTATATAATTATATAAAAAATATTAGGGATCGATCGATACCGATATTAATATGTAATATAATATGATACTGTACAGGATGTCCTACTAAGAAAGGCTACAGGCCATATCTAAGGAGCCGCTAGTTGCACAGTTTGGGGAAAAAGTGTTTGTTAACAAAAGAGACCAAGAGATTCGCTGAAATTTTTAGCTTCCTAGCATGTGCTAGGTAGCTATTGCGATAGCCGTTTTTTGAACATTTCAAAATTTCATCAAATGTCGACGTTTTAGACCATTTTAAGCAACTTTTAAAGAATAAAAATTTTTTCCGTCTGTATGTACGTACGTACGTTTGTTGGCAATTTTCTGAGAAAACGGCTCGACGGATTTTGTTGAAATTTTGTATATATGTTTTAGGCATACCGAACAGAAAAATAACGGGCCGGATTTTTGAAAAGAAATTTTGGAGCGCCGTAACGGCATCGAACTTTTTTTTTCAAATAGCAACCTAAAATTTTTATTCTATTATTTGGAAGACCTTATTTCCTGTGTACAACCTACAAAAAATTGGGCCGGGTTATATTATCAAAAAACGGAGAAAAAAATTGTCAAAGTCAAAAAATTGTGTTGCATATGTGCAAAACGCAACGATCTTCTTTCTGAAGCAATTTAAACGAAATTTCTATGGTAAGTCCCTTTAATAAAAGCAAACAAAATTCATGCGCAAAAATCGTGTTGCGCATGCGCAGAAATGCAATTTTCTTATTTATGGAACAATTAAAACGAAATTTGGATGGTAGGTCCTCCTAATAAAAGAAAACAAAATGCATGCGCAAAAAATCGAGTTGCACATGTGCAACATCCAACTTTCTTATTTATGGAGAAATTTTAACGAAAATTGGATGGTAGGTCCCTCTAATAAAAGCAAACAAAATGCATGCGCAAAAATCGTGTTGCACATGCGCAGAAATGCAACTTTCTTATTTATGGAACAATTTTAACGAAATTTAGATGGTAGGTCCTTTTAATAAAAGCTAACAAAATGCATGCGCAAAAAATAGTGCTGTGCATGTGCAACATCCAACTTTCTTATTTATGGAGCAATTTTAACGAAAATTGGATGGTAGGTCCCTCTAATAAAAGCAAACAAAATGCATGCGCAAAAATCGTGTTGCGCATGTGCAACATCCAACTTTCTTATTTATGGAGCAATTTTAACGAAAATTGGATGGTAGGTCCCTCTAATAAAAGCAAACAAAATGCATGCGTAAAAAATGCACCTTTCTTATTTTTTCCGTCTGTATGTACGTACGTATGTTTGGTGGCAATTTTCTGAGAAAACGGCTCGACGGATTTTGTTCAAATTTCGGATATGTATATTAGGCATACCGAACAGAAAAATAACGGGCTGGATTTTTGAAAAAAAATTTTGGAGCGCCGCAATGGCATCAAACTTTTTTTTCAAATAGTAACCTGAAATTTTTATTGAGTTATTTGGAAGATCTTATCTTCCTGTGTACAACCTACAAAAATTGTGTCGGGTTTTATTACCAAAAAATGTTTCAAAACCCACTCGTGGGTATTGCCGCGTAACACATTGTAAATGATGAGTAATGGGCAAATATAGACCATAGCAGCAATCAATTAGCGAAAATCTGAAGTCTCTTGGTGACCCAGGGGCCGAGATCTCGATGGAACAGACGGACGGACATAGACAGACAGACGAAAACACAAGCACATAAGCGTTACCTCAACATCGTTGTGATACACTAAAAAGTTGGCATTGCGCAGTTTGCGCGCATATGCACACCTGATTTTTACGATCGATTAAATGTGTCGTGGATACTAGCCTACTCAAAAGACGCATGAATGGCATCAGCACCTTTAGCTTGTTGTGTATTTTATTTCACACTTGTGTAATGCTTATTGGGTTTCTTTCTAGCTTATTATGTCAGATTTGCAGTAACTTCCATTCCTATATATACAGAGAATTTTTTTTAAATGTATACTTTCGGCATATGTAACCTTTAAAAAAACAGGTCAATCATGGGGAATAGATGAAACAGGTAATCAACTCCACGCGAATTTGTTTGAAATAATCTATGCTATAAAAATGGTCGCTTAATGTCAAA
>NW_022170403.1:37561920-37604842 GCF_008802855.1 Photinus pyralis | reverse complement strand
TTAAGCCGGCCATACACGGTCCAACGCCGTCGTACGATCTTGTCGAATTCGACTAAGTTGTACGATTTTTGATTGTGTATGGGCACATCCGACTAAGTTGGTTGGATGAGAATGAATATCAAACTTGTCTGAGTGCTGCAGTACAATCGAGTTGTATGCGACGCAGTTGGACGAAATTGGATCGTGTATGCGCGCTTACAATCAAGTCGGTCCGACAGAATCCGTGTACACAGCGAAATTAAAAACCTTTATTATTATCATATTGTGTTAATCTTAATATTCTTAATGCAGTATAGTGTGAACGATCTTTTAAAAAAAATCACATCCAACTCTATCGTACGACGTTGTTGGATCGTGTATGGTTGTATTCAATTTTCACGATTTTCGTACGACAATTCCATCCGACATTGTTGTACAACGGCGTTGGACCGTGTATGGCCGCTTTAGTTATAATATCGCTAACTTACTTAGTTGAAGAGTTAAAAAGATGATTAAATTATCAAAATAATGTATTCTGTTCTACTGAATCAAGATCTGTAATTAATGTGGAACACCCTGTATATTATTACATCATAATTATGTTCGAACATTCTTCATTTTGGAAACTCCATGGCGGCACATTAATAAGTGTACAGGATTGTTCAGTCAGTAGACGAGGGCAAATTTCTCTTTTTTTGAAAACTTTTGAAAATAACAGATAGGTATCACTGGAAAACTGAAAATGTCAACTTTTGTTTCATTTTCCCTACTTCCTCATTTTCAACGGTTGGAAATGAATGGTTCCTGTTAGCGTCTTCTCTAGGCACTTTACTTTCGAAAAATATGAATCTGTTATCATGATTTTCATAGCACGCTAGATGTAGAAACTGCAGGTTACTACTTGCTTATTTCTTATAGAGCCATATTGATTTCTGCCATATAGGATAGAGGACAAAAAAGAAATTCATTTGAATGCATCGCCTGCATGGCAATGTTGATTGAGCGAGATCCATTTACCCGTGGATGTTGGCGCCAATCTAGCGTGTTATGGCAATTCTGACAATCGATTCAGAATCTCCAAAAAAAAGTGCTTATGGAAGGTCCTAACTGGAACCGTCTATTTCTGACCGTTCAAGCTGGGGAAAATGAAAACGCATTTCTCAGTTATTTTCAAAAATTTCAAATGTGTTTTTTTAGTCACAAAAAGGGGGAATTTTGTCCCCATTTAACCTACAGTGTATCTCTCACCGTTACGGAGATCCCAATGGTGAACCACGAATTTGAACCATCCTGTATACAGAGAAGTTAAGTTGTGTGTTGTAATGTACAGCCGTTGACAAAAGTAATGATTGCCGAAAAGGTAAATCCTGCAGCCATTGAACTACTCTGTAACTGGAACGGCATCGCCCATAAATCAGCCATTGCCAGGGGCCGTGGCGAATTTTTGTGAGAGAGAGATGGGTAGAGGTAGGTATCCCTTACCTTGTTCCACTCATGTGGGCTTATGGGATGGTTTATACTACGTCTTACATTTTGCTTATTTTTGTCTAAAATAAGTTATTAAGAGATTTGCAAGAATGGTCATGAACTGTGTTGCATATACGTACAATCATTTTTATAATAAAAATTCAAATATTCAATTTCATGGGTACGTTTTGATAACATTTTCCAACATCGACGTGCGCATTTATTATTTTTGCGCATGACGGGATTTGCACCGCTCAGATTTCTTTACTAATGTACCTCACACTCGTTTATACTGTCCTTATGAATGATAATTCTTCTTTCGCACTCTTTAGTACTAATTCAATAGGATATTCCACTCGCCAGAGAGTATAATGTGAAGAAAAGCGTTAACGCCGCCAAAACCTATAAAGCCGTTTTGACTTACCTACTAATTTGAATATGAAGTTCCTTATTATTTAATTTTTCACTCAACGTTATTATTGATACTGCTCACTAATGGGGCGAAAAATACCTTTAAGGATTGATTTTTTTTATTTATTACCGATTCCTTCGGTCTACAATGAACGTACATTAAGTGGCGTCAAAGAGTAAAGATAAAATATAAAAGCATACACATATCACACAGGTACATATATCACAAAAGTTAAATTAGAAAATATCATAGTTTGCATTTTCTACATCCATATCCATCCACATATGCTTTAATGGTGTAGAAGCAGTTATATACGAAAAACTTTTTTCATTTCCCTACGAAATATTCCGAAGGATTTGCAGGTCTTGAGTTTTTCGAATGTACTCGTATATACAATGGTTTTTCTGGGGCCAAGTTATAAAGGTGAGTTCCGGAAAATATGGGAGACCTTTTGTAGAAGGTGTAATTCTGCCCTCACATAACTCGGCGTACAGTTCATCTTGGGCAAAACTGGGTTATATAAGTAGCGCAATGCCTTATAAACCCTCTGGTCCAATTACCGTGGTTAGATGCGCCAGAAACCTTTCGCTGCTCATCAACGAAATTTGCACTTATGCATTACTCAAGCCGCTCGCTGTGGATGTTCCAATGGCTATTTGTCCTCAATTCTTCAATACTGTCAATGGCACCACCAACACTTACAACTCGTGTGTTTGGTATAGTTACGTTGGATGTGTCAAGGTATAGTTGCGAAAACAAAGGATCCATCGGACTGTTGGACAAATTCCAGTCTCGTAAGAGAAACAAACGTTCCATAAGACCAGCATAAGACATTCGTGTCAATTTGTTTCCATCTAATGGCAATGCGGTGACCACTACGAGTAAATTGAATTTTTGCTCTTAGAGTAACCATGATTCTTAAATTCATTTTATTCTAAAAAAAGTGCTTTTTTAAATTTACGTTTACCTCGACGCCAATTGTAATATATTAGGTACCTACCTCCTTGCTAATATATTATGTAAAGGGTAAATTACAAACGAACACAACCAATGTTTCTAACTTTATTTTACGTTAATAAGCAAATGGAATGCGTCGAGCCACCATGAATGACATTATTGAAATTATACTTTTTTAACTTCAAGAATCAAGTATGTGAGTGTGTGAGTGAGAAATGGCGCAGTTTACCACATTATTAAGTATATATTTTAAGATATTCCATTAACAACTAGATATTGGCACTTATAAAAGCATTGACAAGCATTTATCTTTATCTTTCTAAGGCCCCAACCTCCCAGTTTATGTACTTATCTGTATTTTTAACCAAATACGTGTGATCGGTCCTGCATATGCAATACAAAACAACGTGCCAGACAAGGATGAGAATACCTACGTTATGCTGGTTGCCTAAAATCATTGCGGCACGCGATTTTGGGGCTCGATGCCGTTCCAGTTACAGAGTATATAGTTCAATGCCTGCAGCATACGCAACCAACACGTGAATATGTGCAACTTAGACATGGGAACTAACAAGTTAAGGTAAGAAATATGTTGGTTGCTTATGCTGCAGAGTCCTATCAGGCGAACATTACTTTTGTCCAAACTGAAGGATTTTCCAAAATATGTTTATATAACTAGCGCATGTGCTCAAATTATGGCAACTACCTCAAACATTTCCACTTATCTTATCACTCCTTGTTTCTACATTGTATATTTAAACATACAACACCGGCGGGTTGCGTCATCAAAATCAAATGTATGCCTGAAATGTGTATCCATGGTGTTATATATTTTTAATTCCATGAACGAGGTGAAACCAATTGCGGTGGTACCATGAAGTTCCATTTCAAGTTTCCAAAATATCCCCTAAATTATAAAGACATAAATGGTAGGGATACCGCACCACAATTAAGAGTATTGAGTTGCAAAAAATTGTATACACGGTTCACCTCACTATATGATTAAGACTTTAGAAATTGATGTAAAGCTGCTCTACAGCTTAACATAATCGGAACGTAATTAATGAGCATATGAATTAAGTATTTAATTATTAACTAGCTATTCTGCTCGTATTTAATATTGCATTCATTTGTAAGATTACATAGAGAAGGTAGGCCAAGCCCTAAACCACAAGTTAACGAATTCATTGGATTCAATAATCAATAACGCCACATACCTATAAATACACGATACACATACGTGTGTACTTGCGCTATGTTTCTATTCAAATAAAAAGCGCAATTTTTTAAGAAATTCATGCCACGTCAAATCATTCTTTTTAAAGGAGCTTTTAATGTTATCCAAAATTATACACAGCTTGCTACCAATTTACATACTTTAACTTGACATCTTGATCAACAAAAATGCACCAAATCACTGTTTGAGTATCAGCTACAAAATTCCCAATGAAGTCAATGTCTTGTACACAGAAGCAGTAGTCGAATTTTCTTTACTCTCTCGTGTAAAAGTTCAATGAGGCATCCATTTAACAAAAAAAAACAAATTGCTATTTATGTCAGTAACCACCGTCTTGAATTCCATGTACCTAGACATTGCTTTTGAGGTTGTCCAATCGAAATTAGAAACTTTCAACTTTTTTCATAACCTATAATTAAAACGAGATATTTCATTTTTCTCTAAATAAGCAAAATGACAAGTGTACGCACATCTTGTCCGCAATAATGAGAATGAGAAGTCGTTATTGAGACATGAAGACAGACAACCTGCAGTTCGATCTCCGGTCTATTTTAGTATGATTGCAACAGATTTCGGATAGTAAGGGACTGCCAGTAAATATTGGCGACCTTCTCGGTATCACCAATGGATAATGTACCAAGGAATCCGAAGATGTCAGATATCTCATGGAGATCCATGGCGATCCAAAGACATCCACGGATAGGTATCCGAGAATGCGCATGCATTTTTTAACTCCACCATACCATTTTAAATTACATAAGTACAAGACGAGTAAATTTTCCACGCCACTGGTCAGCAACTTTTGTAGCTATTAAACATCCGAACATCGCCGAGGTCACGATTCACATGCACGACACGAAGTAAACAGGCGAACTGTATTAATTTATGCACGACACAACAAATGAAGTAAACCAAAACGTTATAAATTTATGCATATCTTTTCTGTTCATTATAATATTATACAATAGGTGCAATATGGAGGTACGCCACTGGTCACGCACGACTGAAAATGCAAAGAGTTGACGCAGTAAATAAAATTTTTTGCCCACCAAGAATGTGGCCGTCACACGAAAATTTGCTTCAACGCGCAAAACGAAATTTGACATTTTCAGTTTTTTGGTGGTATCTCAGTTATTTCGGATTATTCAAACATTCCAAATTTCAAAGGGAATAATTGTTCTAAATTTGCACTTCTCAGAAAGTAAGCTTCATAGCGAAAAATATTAAACATAAAATAGAAGTGCCTTGAAGAGCTGTACAAAGAGCTGTACAAAAAAGTTTTATTCATTTTTTGCATCGAATTCTAAATAAAGCCGCCAGAGGTAAATATAGTCGGAAAATCGGCAGTTTTATTAAAATTTCACATATTTAACCACCCCTCCCAACCTTAAGCCACGGGATCTCGCTGGCAGACATGACTTTTTCTACTTCACTATGTATCAGCATACTTTACACAAAAAATCAGCCATGTAGCGATAAGTCACTTTTTTCCGTAACCAGCTCTCCGTCCATAAGTTACATAGACTGTTGCCGGTAATACAAAAAAAATCATTTTCCAGTTTTCACGAAAATCTTCGGCATTGATCCCAAGTTTTTTTATTCAGTGGCATACTTGATCTATAGATTATAGATACCGAAGCAGAATTAATTTACACAAATCATATGCAGAAGAATGTGAAAAGTAAGGGAAAACAAAATTTAAAAATATACCTACCTAACAGTAGATATTATATTGATTGTTTCCGTCACGTTTGCTCTTTTGTAAAAATGAAAACATGTCAGACAACTATAACAATCCTGCAGGCGCGGCGGAGCCCCTAATTACCTAAAGAAAGAACGTTATTTATTGTTTTATTGTGGGAGAAACCTTGAGTTCGCCCTCTTATTGGCAACAATCGCCACATCTGTTTACATTTTAGATCGGAGGCCATTTCGCATTTGAAATATTTGGAAATATTCTAGTGTAGTATTCTGTTTATATTACAATTAGAATTACGATGTCGCATTGATTAGTTTTTTTACGAGAACATGAAACATATCATGTTGTAAAATTGAAATTCGATTGAAACACTTGTCCACCAAGTCCAGTTGCATTCAGAATGAGGAAACCAAACCACATTTCAGAAGACCGTGCAAAAAAGTTCACCATTATGGTTGATAATTAAATATAGACATATAGAACATGTTATTATACTGATATACAGGGTGTTATAAGCATTTAAAAAAAATTAGGTGGTAGAGGGGATCGAAACTAGCACTTTTTCCAAATAAACCGAAAGTCCAACGTGTTTCGTTGGAAACCACACTCAACAAACCCCTCTAACTGGGGGTGCAACAAAATTCTGATTTCGAGTATATTTGGTATATGGGGGTTTTTGAACATTTTAGAACAATTTTTTTTAAATCCCTTTTCAAACAAAAGTTGTACTCGTTTAAAAATTGGTCCTTCGCTCTTCGGGTCAAAAAGTATCCCCGTCTATTACTGAGTCAGAATGTAATTAGTTGAAAATGTCGCAAATAATACTAATAATAATACATGCGAAATTAGATGACTCACTAGTAGACGGGAGATACTTTCTGAACCGAAGGACCAATTTTCAAATGAGTATGAGTTCGACAATTATGTTCATGAACCTCGTCATGAACTAATCAAGTATGTATGTACACAACAAATTCCGTTGAATTCTCTCCATATTCGTTGTTCGGTACCAAATACCAAATTTCGTCGGAATCCCCATAGGTGCAATTTTTTACACACAAATATATATCACCCTGTATATATTTCAGAAATACTATATTTTTTATGATCTGCACGTGTAGTTAATTGAAAATCATCTCTAGAAAAACTGCATTTACGTAACTACGTTTGGGATTCACCGTGTTCATATTCAAAGATCTTTAGTTGAAATCAACTTTTTTTCTCGCCACAGTTTAGTATCGCGCCGCCTTGGGGTAAAAATTTTGGGGAAATTTTTAATAAATCGGAAAGGACACACTTAAAAATCGCTAGGAGGCTGATATTCTCCTAGGCGTTATGGTTGCTGAGAAACTAAAAATGTTGGGACTTGTGGATACGTAGTTAGAAAAAGCCAAATTTTAAACCCTCATCTTATTGGGAAAAGGTTTTGCTGTGGTCTCGACTATGAACCAAAGTTCCTGCTGAGTACGATGGTACCTCATTTTTCTTTAATGGAATACTCTTTAATTTAAAAAGATACCATACTAAATTCTCTTTTCAACACTGAAAAAATTCAAAAAATTACATATTAATTGAAAAAGATATAAACAATTCCAAAAAATCAAAATCTTGTTTGAAATGTTTGTATTTTGAACTTTTTGAAACTTTGTTACTCATTGTGAAGTTTTTTTGAACTTTTTTGAAGCACTTAAATCTTTCTTAAATTTTATCCCTGGGATGTTATATTTCTGAAGAGAGATGCTTTTTAGATTACAGCAATCATTATAAAGAAACTTTTGTAATAAAACATTTTTCTGTATCTCGTTTAACTAAGAAAATATAGGATCACTCTAAAATTAACAATTTATTATTTATTATTATTTTCATTTTCCATCTTAGGTTTGATAAGATGGATGGACCAATTAAAAATAGTTATTTTTTATACAAGGGAAAAAGCTTTAGATTTTAGCTCGAAGTTCGTGTCGGCAGACAAAAAACCGAGAGCTAAAATCCAACATTGTTCCCGTGTAAAAAAAATTGAATTCCTATCTTTACTCATGTGTACATGGGAGTTTATCCGGGTTTTCCCGGGGAAAAAAAGTAATTTCATAAAAAGTGACATTTTGTGACCTGCAAACAGAGTATTAATTCTTGTTTGTGCCGTGCGAGGTGGTAGGTGATCGAATCCTAGCAATTGAGTTTCCATAAAGTAGCCATTTGAAAAATCGGATGTAGGGTATGATCAGACCGTCGATTAGACGCGTTTTTGGAGGACTGGTGACGTCAATTCCAGAGGTAAATGATTACTTACATAAATACCGATCTAGAGATACTAAATCGATGTCAGACTGTAATCAATCTCCAAGTGGTCTCATAAAAAGTATCTCCAATCAGATAGTGAGCCGGAGCGAGCAAATCTGTTCTGATGCAACAGTGTCAGATCGCTGAATTATATCGTTTGAACTAATTCCACGAAGATTAAGAAACCCCTCGTTAATTTGTAGCGAGATTGGTACTATCTCTAAATGATGGTGACCCAATTTTGATCCATTTAAAAATCGATTTTTTCCTGTATTGTGAATGTCTTATGAACAAAGACAACTTTTTCAAAAATTGGGGCTTTTATACAGAAACATTTCAAGGTACACATGCACAATATACGCTATATAATTACAATGCAAGAAAAATTAAGTGCTTAAAGAAATTTGACTTTCCTCGAAAATTGCATTTTCCCTCTGGGCCTCTGCAAGTATCCTCCTCCGACAGCTCGACATCCGAGATACTCGCAGTTAATTTTTTACATCAGTAAGTAGATATTTCTCGTCAAGATGAACCAATCGCCCTTTGTCATTCGTGGTACTAAATTTTAAAATTTAAATGGTACACTCCCTACATGCATTTTTTGATTTTACGGACAATTTTGCACTTGTTTTGGGTAATTTATACGAGGTTGATAGAAAAAACAAATTAATTTTATTTTTTCTCTAGGTGACCATGAATAAATGAATATCATCCCATTTTACCTTATTTATCTAATCACAAGAACTTTAAACAATTGTGAATTTATCAAAATTAGTTGTATCCGGTATCGTATAGAATCACAGTGGCTGGTGTTTTGAAACGCCCTGTATATATTTGTCAAGTGATTACAACCATTTGTTACTTTATGTTTGAATAAAAGAGTATAATTTTTTTCTATGTTAACATATCGGCTTCTTTGTCGAAATCGATTATTATAATTCCCCATACTCCGCGAACAATTTCAGACGGGCGTAATTACATAGGGAAAACTTTAAATCTCCGAAATATTTCGATTACGAAATGTCGGATGTACTCGCCAAAAGGAAAATGAAGCGCCGAACAAGAATGTCAAAATTTGAGGTGCGAGTAAGGTCCAGATGGAATTTGTGTCATTGAAGGTACTGATTAGGAGATGTGAATTAAGCAGATATTTAAATGACACCATTGAATAAAATATGATGACAGTACTGTTTATGAAAGCGAATTATAAATACAAATAGAAGTGCATATTATACTCAAGCAGTAACGCAGAGTGTCATGTTTCATGAATCATGCCAATTGAAATGCTGACTGGATAGAACTGGAACAGTGACATTGTTGGTATGGTCGGCGGATATGGAGACGCAGGGAATTTTTTTTATTTGGTATTTGATTAAAGGTGCAACCGGTTACGTTTAGGGCGCGGTAACCGAAGGTGACAAAAAAATTAGTGCTATCCGAGAAAAGTTTATGCAAATGCTGTATACCATGGTATACAGACATTTCTATTCGGCGGTCTACGATGTGTAAGCATCAGTGTCAAACTCATTTTATTGGCATAATTGTTTAGATTTTAACACATTATACTGGTTCAATTTTTCGTCCATTTATCGCCATTTTGAGAGCACAAAACGCATAATAGCATCTCTGTCACTACTATAACGGGCGATCAAAAATGAGTTGCTGTCGAGTCGCCTTTGGAAGTTCAGATTAAGTACGATTTCCTATGTAAACAAAAATTCCAAAGGTGACTCGACAGCAACTCATTTTTGATCGCATGGTACACTGTGTAGTGTAATAGACTAATAGATAAGGAGGGCGCCTATGGGCATTCTACAGACGGTACGAAATACAAATTTGGCAGAAATAGATAACAATAAAAAACGATAAAGGCTCTGAGGTAATAGGTCAATTAACGGTGTATATCATCTACGTATTTAATAGCAATCCAGTAAGTTAAGAGATCACACAATTGAATAGAAAAAACAAAAAAATTGATCAAATTAAATTAACAGAAGATATAAGAATCTAAAATACAGTGTGGGCCTAGCCCTAGCGGCAAACCTAGAAACATTAAAAAAAATTCCAGCGAATCTCTTGGTCTCTTTTGTTAACAAACACTTTTTCCCCAAGCTGTGCAACTAGCGACTCCTTAGATATGGCCTGTAGCCTTTCTTAGTAGGACATCCTGTACAGTATCATATTATATTACATATTAATATCGGTATCGATCGATCCCTAATATTTGTTATATAATTATATACAGGCTGGTGACTTGCGTAACGCATCATAGGGATTTCAATGTAAAATTCATACCATGCCATTATTGGCTCCCCAAATTATTTTAGAGCAAAAATGTATATACAGAGTGGCCCAACGAGAAGTATACAGAGGGCTGTTAGGAGGGTATTAAATTTAGAAATTTCGAAAAATCCTCGAACACGCCAATTTTGTATTCGAGGGGGACAAATTTTGGAATACAAATCACGAACCCAAGTCTTCACCCCTCTACGTAGGGAGCTTAACCCCTAATATTTTAAATCGAATCCTATGGCAAATGACACATTATTTGAAAGTCAATTTAATCGTGATTACTAATCTGCTTTGCTTTTTAAATTCTATTGATTCGTTCCGGCGATAATTCGCATTTGAAATGGTTTTTTTCTAAAAAAAAAAAAACAAATGCGATCTAAGTCACCTTGTACTAAAATTTTATTTTGACGCTTCAATTTGTTTGTTAAACTTAAGTGTACGTGTCAGTTCTCCGAAACGAATCAATAGAATTTAAAAAGCAAAGCAGATTAGTAATCACGATTAAATTGGCTTTCAAATAATATGCCATTTGCCATAGGATTCCATTTAAAATTTTAGGGGATAAGCTCCCTACGTAGAGGGGTAAAGACTTGGGTTCGTGATTTGTATTCCAAAAGTTGCCCCCCTCGAATACAAAATTGACGTGTTCGAGGATTTTTCGAAATTTCTAAATTTAATACCCTAAAAACCCTCTGTATACTTCTCGTTGGGCCACTGTGTATATAATGTAAGGTTTTTTGTAGAAACAATTTTTTTACGTCAATAAACCGTATAGTTTTCAATTTTTTTTAATAATGACGGAAGATTGGAAAAATAAAACCTCCATCTTTTTCAATAATCTGTGATGCCATGGAATTTTATAATACAAAAACTACGCCAATATCCGTCATGCCTTGGAATGTCTGCTATAAAACAAATCAAATTCTACCAAAAAGTATTATATTTAGAACAGCGAATTCAACATAAAGAAAGACCAAATAAATGTTCAATAAGTCACCATTAACTGCAAGACAGTAATCAAGTCGATCATAAAATCCATTTCGAACTGCTAATTGATAACTGGATATCTTTTTGTTTTAGAAAATTCCATGGCATCGCAGATTATTGAAAAAGATGGGGGTTGTATTTTTCCAATTTTCCGTCTTTATTACGCAAAAAATTGAAAACTAATACGGTTGATTGGCGTAAAAAATTTTTTTCTACAAAAAACTTTAATACATTTTTGCTCTAAAATAATTTGGGGAGCCAATAATCGCATCTTATCAATTTTACATTGAAATACCTATGATGCGTTACGCAAGTCACCACCTTGTATATATAATTATACATCGTATTTTTCTAAATTTTGAATAGGCATGTTTCTACCGTCAGCCATGTGTATCGATTGGTATCAGCTGCCTTCATTACTGTGGATACAATAAACAAACCTCCAATTAAACAGTAAAAAAAAAGGTTTTCATGACTAAAATTTAAAAAAATATATAGGTTGTAACCAGGAAAAAGAATGAAAAACAATTGACATTAAAATACATAGGGTGTTGCATTTAAAAATACATACATTGGAGTCAAATCTTAGAAACAGTGGTTCAAAATATTTTTGACTACGCCACTGGATTCTTCGTAAAAATATCTAATAAAACAAATTTGCTGCCGTATCTGAATTGACATCCTTAACATCAAACCTGTCATTGCATTTTTTTAGCGCATTTCCACAAAAATAAAAAAAATGCGCTATTGTGGCCACTTTGTCCGTCCGTCCGTCCGCTCGTTTTGCGACGCTACTAGTTCTTTATCTTAAGAGCTATTGTTCTACTTTTTCGCTATTTGGTTCGTTATGGTGTCGAGTCTTGTACCAAGGAAGGAATTTTTTCTGTACCGCTTACAAAAAAAGTTGTTGTAAAAAAAACAAAAAACCGTTTTTTACATATTCCATAATTTTACACTTTTGCCGTTTATTAACGATCCTAGAGATCGTTTATAATTTTGCATTACTCTCTGTCGTCTGCCTGTTGGTCTGTCCGTCTGTTCCTTTGTCTGTCTGTCCATCTATCTGCCCGTGTGAACGATAACTTTGTTTAGAAATGTCCGATCCTTTTACATCTCCGTTAGTCATGAACTGAATTGCATGAAATTCAATATGGGCATAGCTTTAGCCATATAATACGCAACGCCAAAAGTTGAATCGAATCGATTCAAAATTCACAGTGCCCTTTTCGCATCTCGACCATTTATAAACGGAATTGTAAACTTTTTTTTACTTATAAAAGTATTTGAATGAAATTTGATACATAGGCACTTGGAATAAAGGAAAATCAAACGCCAATTTCAAAATTTGGTTTTGCGCCAACTTTTTTATTTATGGAAGAATTTAAATGAAATTTGATACATAGGCACTTGGAATAAAGGAAAATCTACCGCCAGTTTCAAAATTTTATTTTGCGCATGCGCAGTGCCAACTTTTTTTATCTATGGAAGCATTTAAGTGAAATTTGATACTTAGACGCTTGGAACAAAGGAAAATCTAACATTACTTTCAAAATTTAGGTTTGCGCATGCGCAGTTCCAACTTTCTTATTTAGAAAAGCATTTAAATGAAATTCTTCTCATAAACTGAAATTGAAGTAGCACGTCAAAAATGGATTGCCCATGTGCAACGCTATCTTTCATATTTGTGGTCGGATTTTTACGATTTTAACAGAAGTTGCATCTTACAAATGGGAAATGAATGCAAGTGGAAATGCGCTTTATGTAAATCGCTTACGATTACTTTTTAACTTGTTGTATTTACCTTGCCTCAAGTTACTGTTAATCTCATTTTAACGAACAAAATAGCGTTTTTGAAGATTTGAGCTATCAAAAGGTAATGAGGTGATTGTAGAGTATTGAGTAGAGCACATTAAAACTTTCGTAGGACTTGTCACTTGATGAATGTAGCAGGAGCTTATTTTTTTCACCTAAAAAATGACCTGCCGATATTTTGTTCAAGAAAATTTGTTTTCGGCCAATGTATGTATTTTGTACTTGTCCCTCGACTTGTCCTTTATAGATACAGGAAAAGATCTCGCAATAGTATTCTCAAGGAAAAGGAAATCATTACCTAACTGGAGACGAAGTTTCTTGTGATAAATTAGACAATACCGGAAAGAAAGAAGGTAGGAAGTTGTATTCCCTATGGCCGAAACTTGCATGTTGGACATACTGTAAGCAAAGTATGAAAAGAATGCATCTAAGCATTTTACTGAACTCAAGACTGAACTGGACTGAAAGCGGATAAAACAAGTATGGCATTCTCTATACCATGCGATAGACCAACTTCAAGTACTTTTATCTGGTTGTACACTGTCATATTTATGAGCAGAATCAGGTTCTAAGGACAACCATTTGGTTTAAAACTAAAGAGTAGGACTTGAGGCAGTCTTGAAAGACAGCCGCTATTGCATTCTGAGAGAGGCAGTCAGGGAGTTAAGTGACTCCCCAAACAAGATGGGGGAGTAATAAGTATTACATTGAGACCTCGCCATTTTTTATGCACCCTTTTCATATCTAATCATCTTCACAGTTCACACATGGATTCTAAAACCCAGAAGGTACCTACAGACCACCACCAGACACCATTAGCCAACTAATCAGTTATATATCTAAGCAGGGATGTAAGACTTCAAACTTGCTACAAAAAATATCAAACAGAGACACCCTTAAAATCGAATGAATCACGCAGCATACTGGCAACCACTTTGCCACTCAGAGGAAGTTCTCCCACCTCCAGTTTCAACTGTAAGTATTCTCAACTTAAAATCGAAAAACAATGTGTCTGAACTCTAAGCTTTCTAATACAATTTTCTAAGACTTTCCAAGATTTATAGAACAAGTCTATTCACGGAAAGATGAGCAACTACCACTTGACCACATACTATCATTTCTAGCACATTTTAAGATAGAGATATTATCGAAAATAGATTAAATATCATGATTGGTAATTACTACGCCGTAATGAAACTATGTCAAAGATCAAAGGGAAATTTATCACATACAAAAAAATGAATGAATAAATAAAAAACATTGACAATATAAACAAATTATTTTTCATACCTGTAATAACCCTAGCAGTGGTTGTCGATTGCTGTGTTGTGGGGGAAATTGAAGATGTGGATTTATCGGTGGATTTGTCCGTTACTGTGGTCGTCAAGGTGTTCGCAGGTGTAGAACTAGAAGTGATGCTAGTTTTTCCGTCTGGAGTTGTTACCGTTGCCTTAAGTTCTTCACCTGAAATTGATGAGAATTATTATTACTAAACTAACAAAGCAAGCACTTACCCTCAATCTTAACAATCAAAGCTAAAAGTATTACTAAGCAACTATGTTTAATGAGATACATTTTGATAGAAAGTTTAACGCAAGCAACCACAATTTAAACTATCAACCTTTAGCAATCAACTAACTGAAATTGTTTAAGTTAATTGACTATAATTACAAAAAACATGTAATCAAAGCTGGGAAGGGAGCCGAAAAAGATAGATTGCGCTGACTGATAGCCGACAACCGCGAATGACAATTGACACAAGCACAAGTTACTAAAATAACCTTGCAATAACAAAAACCCTAAACGAAATTCAAAATTTCAAAACATGGTCATTTATTTTCGATGGATCCCAAGAGTGTACATACTCCTGCTTTAATTTTAACACGTTGCTAAGGCTACATACAAGTATTTCCTGCACAAAAATAATGCAATTTTAGTAACACAGGTTTGTCACATGAAACTATTTTTTTTCAAATGTTGGTACTGAAATATACAGTGTGATCGGTGAACACCAAACGAAATTCAAGGAAGGTAAAGTTATACATACAACCAATCATACGTTCATGTTTCGAACACCCAATTTTATTTATTACAGTGTGGCTAGATGTCCATCGGCGGTGTTTAGGTATATGAGGCCAAGGAGCTTATTGATCCTCAATTAAGAATCCGCCATAGTTTTCTACGCAAAGCGGGCTTGTTTGTAGCATGATTTTTTAGCAGTGGTTATGGAATTACATGTCCGGGTTGAGAACAGTTTGGTTATCTCTAAACTTTTTTGATTGTCACACATTTGCAAGAAGTATTTTTTATTGTTACCTTTGCAAGAAAGGTATATTTTTGCGGTTCTCAAACTGCACTATAATGAACTACAAAGAGGTATTGGTTGTAATGTGTAACGAGAATACGTTTTCAATGATCGAATATTTGGAATTAGTAGAATATGGATTTAAAGCGAAACTTCCGACTTAAAAAAAGGGTGAAGATATTAACAGTTTATGGTGCGACAAGTGGTTAGCTGATTTTAGTAATAAAACAAACACTTAAACCATATCGATGCTCTGAATCGCAGTATATAATGTTTAATGTATTATTAAATTGCGCATAAGGTGAAGTCATAGTATACTGCGAATCAGACCAGAGCTTCTCTGAATAATAATACAGAATGCCAATACGCGAACCGGCACGGGAACGCTTAAAAAATAATTCTGCTTAGGTAGTGCGGAACCGAAACCTATACAGGGTGAAAATGAAACTGAACTGATAAGAGTTTTGGCACATGATGAAATGAACTAAAATATTTTCAAGATGGCGCCACTTCCGCAAATACCGGAGGTAGCCATCAACTTTGGTATTTTAAATAAGGACCCCCTATTTTTCTATATTTTCGGATTCTACGTCGAATTTGGAGTACAACGATACCGCATAGTTTGACCCTTTGCTCCAAGGGCTTCGTCGATATTCAAGTTTTTATGTCAAAAATTGAATTTGCAGGGGTAATTTTAAAAATTTATTATTCGAAAACGGTGAGAGATACTGCAAAATAGTTTTCACTGCTTTATTAAGGAATGATCGAATTTTCTTATGGTATGCATAACCGTCTAAAAAAGTGAGACTACGTCACTTTTTCAAAGCTCTCAACTTTTAAATGTTTAAATATCCGTAACTCCATTTTTTCAAATAACACTTGGAATGTAGTGTAGACACATCCTGCTCTTTCGCCTCTTTCATAGACGATTCTTTAGACACAACACACCCCCAATTTGTTGTTACTGAAATGACAAGTTTTAAACATATATTATAAAATATATGGTTTCAAATAATAAATATGGCAACAACAGACGAAAGAACAGTTTTTGCTAAATTAGAAGCTATTAAAGAGATCAGGTATATCAGTCGTCATAGCAGCATAACATGTACCATTTTAAAATCAATACTTTAGGGCGAAAACTATTCAGTTGGAAAAACTCAAGACTAGAATTCTTCTTGAGGTGGAAGCTTTAGATCAAGAAGAAAAATGCCTATCAGAATACAAACAAGAGATGGATTTGCTGCTCCAAGAAAAAATGTCGCATGTCGAAGAATTACGACAGATTCATGCAGACATAAATGCGGTGAGTATTTGCGACAGTATTTTGATTGGTGTTTACATTTTAAATGCAGATGGAAGGTGTTATAAAACATGCAGAAGAAAGTCGTGGTCGATCTTTAGCCACCGCTGCCAGAGTTCATGAAGAGTATCTTCCATTAAAATCGGAAGTGGATCGGTTAAGACGAGATTGTTTAGGTTTGGATAGATTACCCGAACTTCACGAAGAGGAGGGAACGTTAGTTACACCCGAGTATGTGTTATTTGCCATATATTTAGAGAAATGTAACGTTACACCTTTCAGGCGATTTGCACAATTTTTCTCGCCAACCAAATCGAATTCTCAAAATTTTGCAAAAAGTAATGAATGGACACGTCCTTTAGCTCCAACAGACAACCATATGAGCGCTTTAGCTCCTCCATTACCACCCACATTTTTACCACCACCCAATCCCTTAAGACTGGTAGCGAATAAACCTGAGGCAGGGCGTCCAAGTAGCTTAGCCCAACCTCCACATCCAGGACCACCTACGCCTACCTTCAGGTCGGATTTTGTTAGCTTGAGGTGCTTTTGTTTGTTTTCGTTTAATCGCTAAAATTTGTATTTTTACTGTGGTGACGGATCCTAATATTGATAATTATTTTTTTCATTAGGCAACAACCGCCACCAATGAAATCATGTTTGAGTTGCCATCAACAAATACATCGAAATGCGCCAATTTGTCCACTGTGTAAGGCAAAATCAAGGTCAAGAAATCCCAAAAAGCCAAAGAAGAAAGAACATTAAAAGTTTGGTTTGACCAATATTAATGTACTCGATACTGACTAAAAACTGTTCGTTCAATTCCTAAATAGACCAATCATAAACACTTGCCTGGTGCATTTTGCTTTTGCTGGGACAAATGCAACAGTGCACTCGAGTTCATTTTAGAATTGGAAGAATACAATTAGAGCGTGAAATTTTATTCAATAATTTAAGTAATGCAGAATATATACAGTGCATTTATCTCACATTGGAACATATACGATTACATGCAATGGTGTTTTCCTATGTTCCATTTAAAACATTGGATAATGTGCGAGTCACAACTCGACCAGCTTTTAATTATTTTCAGGTTATGTAGGACACTGGACCTCAGAGTAAAGCTCATCACACAATGAAAAAAATAAAAAATATGAAATATGGAATAAGAAATAGTGACGCCATACACGCAAAACACAACAAACAAACAGCAACAGACTATAAGCCAATCAGAACACTCATGCCGTTTGAATTTATGTCATTATAAATAAAATGGCAGCTAATTGTAAGGCAATAGCAGGCTAATTGCACCACTATCAAATATAATTCTAAGTTCATAACATCACAAATCAACACCTCATACGTACTTGTTTTATTTTAGATTAACAAAGAGAAAATAATAAATAGAGAATACGCGTGCGCGCCTCTTCTAATGTCATTGGTTCGCAATATGAATAAGGAATAAAAATTCGACTGAACGAAATTATTATTTCTTATTTGCTAGGCTTATTTCATATTTCAATGTTGTGTGCAAATCCATAAAGATCAGTAGATTGAAAATTGTTATTTCTTATTCCTTATTTGTTATTTCATTGTGTGATGGGCTTAAGAAATAAAGAGAGATGCCTTGATGCTTATCATAACGTGCCATCATCTCGTCATGTTTGTACACATTGCAAGAAGCGAACTTGTCACATTTTGCGAGACGATGTTTAAAGGAATATTAATAATACATATTATATTTGAAACAATCTAAATGGATTTTTAAATATTTATAAGGGTTGTGAAAAACAAACAATTATAAATTTCAATTAAACAGTTTAATAAGAAAATTTATGATAATTAGTAGGCACTTTCTTTCGGTGATCCAAACGTGTTTGGATTGTCAAATCACGTTCTTTCGAGGTGTGATCTTATGATCATGATTGCTAAAATCGTGAACACTGAACATAAAAGTTTTATGATCACGAATTCCTAACCTATAAATGCAAGGATATTTTTGCTCAAATGTTAGGTTAGTCAATATTTGTAACTGAAGAGAAGCATAATCGCGCAAGTACTTCCACTTTGTATTTAAATTATTTTCATAATCCAAACAAACAATACGTAATTCGAATGCTAGTGTACTTGCATGCAAAATCGTATGTTGCAGTTTAAGATAAACGCACTGTATAAACTATTTATTCATTTTATGTTTACATAATTCATTATGTTAATTTAAAGCTTTTTTATACACTGGATAGAATTTTTTTTCTAAGTAATTTTGTAGGTAACTCAACTAATTGTCTGTAGATTAATAATAAAATAAATGAAAGTTTGTGTCATAAACTTATGACAAATTTTTTAATAGTTTGTCCTTTAATGATAATTATTTTACTAACTGACAGCTGTAATTTGTTACTTATTGGTTTACTTAATAAGTTTTCATTGGTTCAACTATACCATTACCAATAGAAAGTCTATGGTGTGTGGCGGTTTAAATAGTGGACCCCCTCTTCCTCCCCTATAGGTAACATTTATGTATAAAGATTTGCGGGATCATTAGATAGTAATCCTGCGGGATCCCGTCAAATTTTAAAAACGTTCGGAAATAAGCAATTTTGTGCAGTTAACGGAATATTCTCAAGAAAACACATTTTATTTCGCGGAAACAATGCAACACATCAACTGCCGTCTTTTCTTGTCGCCGCGCCGGTGCGTAATCTTTTATGGCCCCTCCATGTCTATCTGGATTGCTAGAAAATTCGCTGCAATATTTCCATACAGCCCCTTTACTACCTACTAAATTCTTTTATAAACAATCGACGGGTCCGACATATTGTCTACAAGAATAACAGTTCCTGCGTTTTAAAACAGTATAAATAAGTCTGATTTGCGTACTCATCTCGCTGTTTAACAAAGTTAATAATAGATACAGGTTTGCGCGTAATTATTGCATGAACTGCAACAACAAAAATGTTCGAAGTAATCAAATTCGCATTGTTAATGTATGATGCGGTAAGCTTGGTCGATAAATTCTGCAATCCCCCAAATCCCGCGGGATCCTGCTCCATTTACGTACGGGATTAATCCCACAAAAGGACTGCGGGATCCCGCGATCCGGGTATTAGCATTCCCTAGTCCTCACATATTAGCTTCTCCTTTGCGCAGCATAGCATCGTGTTGCAGACAGAGATGTTAGTCATACTACACCTCCGTAAGTATACCTATATAGGTACGTATATATGCAATGTGGAATATAGGGCGAGCAACGAAAAGGCGAACGAGTTCACTCGAAAAGGTAGTATAGGCCTTGGTCTGGCGAGCTAGGGATTACCCCCTCCGTTGTCAATGGCAGGATTTAAAAACTGCGGGCTCAATGACAACGAACAATTTAACTCAGATAGCCACAGATGGAGCCTTTTCTTATCAAGACCCCTGCGCAAATAGGGGTTCATAAAAGTTTCCAAAACCGAATAGAGGCCCGATTAGGCAGATCATCGGGGTTCCCACGGGTCACTGATATAGATATGGTCAACTATTAATCATATATGCACCAGGTTAGGCTTGTAGGGGAGCCCAAATGCAGGTTCTATGGTCTGGCAGATGAAACTACATCAGCTCCTTCCAACAGTTTTGGAACCGCGGAAAGCGGAGCTAAACAGGGTGCATGCTGTCCAATATTGAGAGGAACAGACTCGTTAAACCCAGATGGAAAGAGTTAAGGGTCGGGTATAGACACAAAAAGAGCCTTTTTGGTGTGTGTACATATAGTCGGGAACCCATCATTGTGAATAGAATAGATTTAATTGAAAAATGTATATGGCACATACCTATATTTAATCGCTTTCTTCAGGTATGAGGGAAGGCAAGATGAAAGTGTTCTCCATGTTCGAAACTAAGTATACTTGCCACTTTTCAATGCCATATATTTATATCTAAACGCATAGCAATACAGCGGCGGATTGCTCTGTATGGTGGAAGTGCGGGCGCTGGTGAGGGTTGCAGTGAAACCAACTTTCCACAAAAAACGGAGCTCGTACTGCTGTTGATATAGCTCTGGAGTCCACATCACAAAGCCTCAGCCTCAAGATGATGAACTCAAGTCAACAAAAGCATCATCACTTGTGAATGATTTCATGTGATTGCAAGAATTAGGGACTTGTGGGACCATGTGGAGTTGCAAGGACACGCGTGAACTGCTCTTTTAATCTGCAGCCACTGTAGAAAGCCTTGGACGTATGACGTTTGACATACCGCATTATACTTTTTAGCGCATTTCCACAATAAAAAAATGCGCTATTGTGGCCACTTTGTCCGTCCGTCCGTCCGCTCGTTTTGAGACACTACTAGTTTTTTATCTTAAGAGCTATTGTTCTACTTTTTTCGCTATTTGGTTCGTTATGGTGTCGAGTCTTGTACAATACCAAGGAAGGAATTTTTTCTGTACCGCTTACAAAAAAAGTTATTGTAAAAAAACAAAAAACCGTTTTTTTACATGTTCCATAATTTTACACTTTTGCCGTTTATTAACGATGCTAGAGATCGTATATAATTTTGCATTGCTGTCTGTCGTCTGCCTGTTGGTCTGTCCGTTTGTTCCTTTGTCTGTCTGTCCCTCTACCTGTCCGTGTGAACGATAAGTTTGTTTAGAAATGTCCGATCGCTTTTACATCTCTGTTAGTTATGAACTGAATTGCATGAAATTCAATATGGGCATAGCTTTAGCCATACAATGAGCAATGCCAAAAGTTGAGTCGAATCCATTCAAAATTCACAGTGCCCTTTTCGCATCTCGACCATTTATAAACCGAATTGCAAACTTTTTTAATTATAAAAGTATTTAAATGAAATTTGATACATAGCCACTTGGAATAAATGCAAATTTAACGTCAGTGTCAAAATTTGGTTTTGCGCATGCGCAGTGCCAACTTTCTTATTTATGGAGGGATTTAAATGAAATTTGATAAATAGCCACTTGAAATAATAGTATATTATATACCGAGGGACTGAAGTAGTACTTTTAATCTCGAAGGTAAAGTTTATGGCCCGACCGAAGGGAGGGCCATAATTTACCTGAGGGATTAAGACCACTACTTCAGTCGCAAGGTATATACGATATTTTTCGTACTTCCGAAACTGAAACACTTAATATGTATTGAGTTAGAGAACGCGTTCTTTCAAAACATCGCTGCTTAACAAGTTACCATAGGCACGTTGCGTTGGTACGACAATCCCTATGCTATGGTAACAAAAATAATTTGGAAACTGTCATTGCTAGTGTCATAATTTTGGTGGTGGGTGACAAAAGTGCATTTGATATTGATAAAAAGTAGCCAAACTAGGTAAAGAATTGATACCACCGAAATCCAAAAAACTATATGAGCAGCAGTACGATGCGTTTAAGAAGTAGTGCCGCATACAAATTGTGGAACAACCTACTGAAATTGCTTGTTAATAATTTCATCCTTCCGGGATGTTCGTCCAAATTTAATCCCGGCGGGACAAAAAGTGACACTTCAGTAGGTATTTGTCATAATGGAGTGAAGTTGTCACTTTAGTCTTGGAAGTACGAAAAAGCAAATGTTTACGCCAGTTTCAAAATTTGGTTTTGCGGATGCGCAGTGTCAACTTTTTTATTTATGAAAGCATTTAAATGAAATTTGATACATATAGCCACTTGGAACAAAGGAAAATCTAACTTTAGCTTCAAAATTTAGGTTTGCGCATGCGCAGTTCCAACTTTCTTATGTAGAAAAGCATTGAAATGAAACTCTTCTTATAAACTGAAATTGAAGTAGCACGTCAAAAATGGATTGCACATGTGTAACGCTATCTTTCATATTTGTGGCCGGATTTTTACAATTTTAACAAAAGTTGCATTTTACAAATAGGAAATGAATGCAAGTGGAAATGCGCTTTATGTAAATCGTTTACGATTACTTTTTAACTTGTTAAAAATATGTTTACTTATATATAGGTAGTCTTTATATATTCATAGACTTATTTGTGCATTTCCCTCTTCCAAGTTCAGCAATGTTTTTTTTCGCCACGTTGATCACACATATAGACTACATAGCTACATACCATCCTGGGTCTTCCCAAAAAAATTTCCTTTCATTTTTCGAAATTTACCTCAAAAGTTAATTTGTTTATTAGTGGTTTTCAATTACTACTGTGTTCTTTGTTTCTTCTTTTCAACAGAATGTTTTGGTTTATCATTTTTCACCTTTTAGAATAATATTTAAGTATTAGTTTTTACTGAGAGTTTTTAAAGTTAAAACAGTATTGCAGTATCGGTATTTTAGAAACTACTTAGATTTAAGCAAAGTTAGTTCTATTCAAGCGCATCCTAAAAACATAGTTTCGTAAAATGTGGTATTTCAAACTGCAAAAAAGGATCCTCCCCTTTTAGTCGATAAGGTAACTGGACAAATACTAACAAAGCAAAATATAATAGTTAATATCCAGTTATTTTAATTTAACGCTACACCTTGCCATAAGTTTTTGATAAAAATTACTGCAATAAAAAATTATTATATTCAGTAGCCAAAAAACCAAAGCAACAACTACCACTTTCTCCCATCTTTGAGATGGGAGAAAGTGGTAAACTAACTAAACTACCATTGAATGGATTGTTACCATATAGGCACGGAGCTCACAACGTGATGTGTAGTAAATAAAGTAAAACGATTCAATTATTTTTTAATGTTTCAGCTGAATTACAGAGGACATAATGGACGAATATTAGGTCTAATTACTGACAATGGTTGCATTTAAAAGTGTGCACAATGTTCATTAAGCTAGGTGTTGCAAAAAGCTAATTTCGATAAATGGTAATATCACAACTGGTTTTCAATTAAAACTTAATCCAAAATTGGAGAATAAATTATTTTTTGTCTAATCGATGATTTGCTAAATAAAGCTAATGTAGAAGAGCTCCAAATCCAAAAGTTTGTTTGATCGAATTCCAGTAATACCGCTCCCAATTTTGTTTGGTAGCATCAGCTTCAGATCTAGGAACGTCGGTTTGTACCACATGTAAAACAGTGTGGTCACTTTTCTGGTCTAACTTAATGGTAACAGTAGAAAAATGTTCAGAAGGCCATTGTTTGCATCTCCATTTCTGCACAATTTTTTCATTTGGAATCAATTCAACGAAATTGCCACTTATGTTACCACCGAACAATTCGAATGATCCACCTGGTACAAGTTCTAGCTTAACTTGACCTCTTGTAAATGCAGTAACCATTTCTATCCTCGTTAAGGCATCATACAAATCTCTCGCTCTACATTGAAACTTCTCAGTTACAGATATTGTGGTGAGGTCTGATATTTTACTTTTCGATTCCGAATTAGACACAACAGGCTGCATGCTTACTTTCTTATTAAACCCACTTGATAAATTTTTAATTTTATCTCCAGTCCCCCCTTCTTTTGGAGGGAGAATCATACCTTTCGAGAACTCAAGGTGTAAATTCTTTACGTAACCATTTAATAAGTCTCGTATAATTGGTTTCCCTTCCTTATTCATAATTTCCTTCAGGGGCTCAGCTTCAATCAAGTTGTCTTTTATTGAAACTTGAATCTAGAAGTTAATTAAGGGACATTTCAGTCGGCTGGAAAATTTTAGCGACTTACGTCTATTTCGTCAACCTCATTTTCTTCAGAAAGATTTGGAATAGTTACACTTCCTTCGTATACTTCATCATTATTATCAATTGTGCCCTTCCATTTCAGTACAAGAGCCCATTCATAAAAGAAAATTAACTTTCCTTTCCTATTGTTAGCAGACGCCTCGCCCTCACATTTCTCAATTTCGTAAACTTTAATACTCGCTCCATTCGACTTTACTTCAGCGCCAATAAATAATTGCTTAAGTTTATCTTTTGACCAGGAACTAGCATCTCTTTCGGTCCAGTGCCAGTTGTTTACATTGGTAGCATCAGGTCTTTCTTCGACTATCCATCGGGGATCTCCTTCGCCCCATTTAGCCATGGTAAATCTGAAAGCAAGTTGAAGGGTTAAGTTCATAATCACAAATTAGCGACTAAACATTACTGCCTTGTTATTCAACTTACATGCTTTAGTAAAATAAAATTATAATAATTGCAGGTAGATAGGTAGATATAGTACAGTTACAGTATCAGCACATTTGTTGAGTACAATAATGGAGCTAGGAATTAATAAATTGTTTGCTTAAAGTTATATCCAGCACTCCAGAAAATTCTAGAAAGTATACAAGTTCCTTCCAATGTGATTCTGCTCCGATCACGTTGGATTGATTGATTATGTAAAATGTCAAATATAAATTGTCATTTATCAGTTGTCAACTGCAAAGTGCACGCTTTATTGTTTTCAGCCAGATGGCGGTAAGGTTATACAGAGTGACATGTTATGAAAAGTGTTTTATTCTACAGGGTGCACAGGACAAACCATTTTGTAGGTTCATAACTAGATATGCTCAACTGGCGAACGAATTTAAAATTTGTTTACGCATCCTGACATCGGTTGACAACTTTAAATTTTGGCGGCGTCAATGATCGATTTAAAACTTACGTTGTTGATAATAAACCATAGACATATGAATACTCATATGTCTATTGGCTTGTTTACACGAGGACAGTAGGTAAGTGGTAACTAAGTTTTAAGTTACCGCTTTTTCTGCAAGTGCTGTTCGCACTGCTTTAAGTTCAAAGTTGGTAAGTTCTAAAATTTTCAAAAATGCAAATCGACGAAATGAATCTAAGGCAGCAGTTTAATAATGTATATTACGCGATATTCTAAACATTATATTAGAAAAAATGTACCACCTTTCAGATTAACAGGAACTGGGCCGAAAATTTTAAGGGAAAGGAAGAGTGTGAGAGGACAATTACCTACATGCGGTGCATTGGAATGCTTGATAAACTATAGAGAATCGCCAAAAATAAAAATAATGAAAATGGTGGTAATGGTGATGGTAGTAATAATAATGAATGTCTTGTTAAAATTTTAATATCTATATTATGGTTGTTTGTCTATTGATGTGATCTGGTTTATTTGTTTGTTTTGTATATTTACTATAAAGTTCAAGTTCTAGGGGAGTCCCACACTACTCCGGATTTCCAGCCGGAGTGTGCGTAATGCATTTCCCCACCTGTCAAAAAAAAAGAAGATATATGCGAAGAAAAAATAAACACGAAAACTTCAGGAGAACAAAGATTAATTGACATTGTTTATTCTTATATTCTGAATGTTTAATATTCCAAAGACATTCAAATCCACTATTCACAAAGAGGGTTCAAACAAACACAGGTTAAGTAAGTGCTCCATTTCTAGATTTCTAAATATTTAGGAAGATTAGTACACCTAATTGGATGCAATGTATATTTATCTCTTTTTTTGGCATACTCTATATTTATTTTTACAATGTAATTTTTTTCTTTTTTCGTAGATCGAAATTCAAAATAGCAAGGTACATTAAGTGGAAGAACAGATGGCGTTATCTTATTGTCAATCTGAACTTCGCCTTGCACTAACTTTTTCTTTTGTTCATTTACTTTTTTTTTGTTAAATAAAGGCAATATTATTATTCGTCTTATTATTATATACTGCGACACAAACTTTACTGTGGTATCTTCTATCCACTTTCATGTCATTTTCAAAACTAGTATCAAATCTACTAATACCTACAATACACAATTCAACTACCTACATACCACCATTGTTTAAATACTTTAATTTAAACAATGATGCCACATACCAACCGATTAACTTATATTATTACTTATTTGTGTGTTCAGACGAGTCAAGAAAACCAATACATATGCGGCAACTTGCTCGAAAAAATAGAAAAAATTCTATCCAAGTGTACTAAATTTTTACTTGTTCCATCACTTGTTACTTGCCACATTCGCGCTGTTCAAATGGTTCAAGTGACTTAAAATTTGGTTAAAATTTAGTTCGACTGTCCCCGTGTAAACAACTCATATGTAGCAAACACAGGGACGGACCTAGACAAAAAAATTGGGGGGGGGGGGGCAGACATGACATTTTGCCAACTCAACTGTAAAAATTTCCAACTCAAACAGGTACTATCTATTAACTATTAAGTATATAATCTTGTCATATATAGTACCTGCACCTCTGTAGTAAATAGGTTATATTAACTTTTCCTGTGCAATGTTAAGTCATGTCAGCAGTATGCACTGGGAAGTGTTCTGTGTTATTTGAGTTCTTATCAGATTGTGGATTCCACTCGGGGTTCCTTTAAAAAATAAACATTCATGTCCAGTATATCTAATTCTTATTATAAATAGATAGAAGCATATTTTTAGCTTCCTAGAACCAGAAAGCAGTTCTGTCAAGAATTTGGCACCTGGTTTTTATTAAAACCTTTTCGTTGTCATTCCTCATTCCTTCAATAGTCGATTTATTACATTTACGATTTACCTACTTTCGCGGCAATCGCCACTGGTAATGAAAATTACCAACTCTTGTCAAAATTACCAACTAGTTAAGTATTGGAGGGGCAGCCTGCCCCCCTTGCCCCCCCATAGGTCCGTCGCGGAGCAAACACGCACCTGTTGCTCACGGACAACAGATTTTAAGTCTTGAAATAAGAGAGCTCTTTCTATTTGAGTTATACCTTCAGTTATTGGCCCTACACTACAATAAACCATATATCGTTAACTTTCAAACAGAATGACACACAAATTTATTAGTGAATTTGTCATCATGGCATGATATAAGGTAATATCATGGTACCGGTAATTCAAATTTGTCAACCATTGACGTCATTAGATGCGTGTGTGTTCGCATGAGCATATTTAGATTATTAAGCGGCAGAGCAGAATGATGCAAGTTTTATAGGGGAGACGATGGTGTCCGTCCGTCCGTCCGTCCGTCCGTGAACACGATAACTGTCAAACGCTTGGACCGATTTGGTTCAAACTTTGCATAGTTGACATATATACCACAAGTAATAAGCCTATTGAAAATGGGTCAAATCCAATGACTCCTTGATGTCGGCTTTTCTGTCTCTGCCAAACGCTTGAACCTATTCGGTTCAAACTTTGCACAGTTGACCTATATACCAGATGTTACTATGTCTTACTTACTCGCTTCTTGATCGCCTTTTGCTCTATTCTTACTCTCTTATTACTCCCTTCTTACTCTCTCGCTCTCTCACTCTTTCACTTTACTCGCTTCTCGCTTACTTGCTGCCTCCTTTACTCGCTTCCTGATCGCGTTTTGCTCTATTCTTACTCTCTCACTTTACTCGCTTACTCGGTGCCTCCTTCACTCGCTTATCCTCTTATCTCATCCTGTCATCCTCGCATCCTTTCATCCTCTCATCCTCTGTAGCACAATTACCGAAACCAGACTTAACTAACAATTTCAATTTTATTAATTCAAATTTGGCGCCTTATTCAATTGCTGATAGTACCGCCAATTTTTCATACTTTAAAGTTGGATATCAAACTTACGTATTGCGCAGGCAAGGTAATGCGATTAAGCGGTATTTCCTATTCAGACTTGTAACAGCCATTAGGCCAAATTTTACCAGATTTTTATAATTATATAATTGAAGTGAAAAGGCTGGTGTTAGGTAAGTGGTTCGCTTTTAAATTGTCCCCTGTATTTAAGTATTGGTGTTAGTTAGGTTTTTTTGGGAATTACATCTAATTGTTGTGGAGTGGAAATAAAGCATTTTGTAATCTTTGATCGTCGATCCAAAACCCATACCCGTACACCTCTCACCTTAACCTTTCCACCCTCTTACCTCTATTTTCTAAGAAATTCCCCTAGAACTACCCTAAAATAGTTCAGTTTTTAATTAGAACAGACATTTAGCACAAAAGATCAAATTGGTTATAACAAACATATGGTATAAACTTAGTATTTATTATACAGTGCGTTACAAATCAGTCGATGGAAGGGATCAAAAGACCCACTTTTCCGAACAACTCAAAAAGGTTGTTTAGAAGGTAAGTACCAAAAAAGCCGCTTAGGAAAATGATACCTTATTCTGAAGAAAAATATAAGAAAATTACGCTCTATAATTTGCCGTAATACACGTTTGATACCTGTTACACGTCAGTTACCTGCCAAAGCCACGATGGCCTAAAGTCTTAATAGTAGTAGCCCATTTTAGCTACCTGTGTTAGAAGCAGTTTCTACAAAGAGACAAATGACCCCCCGCTTTTTGACGGAAATGCACTAGGAAATGCACGTTTTGAAGCGCCCAGGAATCCGAGTCAAACAAAATCTCGACGATGTAGGTCTGTCGGTCTGTCTATCGGTCCGTCTGTACTTTCATTTCCGGCTAAACGGTTGAACCGATTGGAACCGAATCTGGTAGGTACACATATTCTTAGGCATTAAAGGAAGAGCTGAAAAGCTTTTGGGCCGAATCGCGCATGTGTGTGAAACTCTCAGTTCCGGCTCAACGGCTAAATCCATTGGAACCAAATTTGGTATGCATAATATTAGAGATGAAAGAGAGGGCTGAAAAGCTTTTGGGTAGAATGTGCAGGTGGTATCTGTGCTAGAATATTGAAAAAATATTCCCTGTATGTAAAATCTTGTACGGGTACAAGATAGATTGGCATTTACCACACTTGTGCGTTGTCTATTGACAGATAGATTGTTTAATTAGCACTAATTGACAAATATCCCGCTAATTGACAGATATGCAAAAATTTGCAGAAAAATTTCCTATGACTTTCCAGCACTTTCCTATCAATCAAACTTTAAAAAAGCTTTAAGGGATCAGTCTGTCCCGCTGGCAAGTAGACACTTCACACTTCAATTTTATAGTTTGTAAGGAAACATTTTGATTATTGATTATTGCAAATGCATGAGTTATTACTTGCGAGCACGCATTTCACAAAATAAAAATAAAAGTGGACTCTACCATTCTATAAAGGATTGTGATAATAATGATTCCCGAAAAAAGGTGTGCGTTTAAGGTGAAATGGTGAATAAACTGTCGAGAACAAGCTATTCGCTACTATTGCGCAGATTGTAGAGATGTTAAGAAAAACGTAATTGCTCAATTTTATAGCCAACGTAAAAGTAGCTGGTACTTGGCGCTGCTTTACATTTCTCGCTATCTCCCTTCAGATAGTTACTAAATGTGTGAGTTTGGGATGTTTAAATAGCAAAGAATAAACACAATGAAAAGGGTTTTGTTTCATTTGGCTTTTGGCAGTGCTTCAAAGTTTTTGTGACTGCTTGGAATAAAACGAAATCAACACAACGCGTAATAAACATACACAACCAAGCAGTTTTAATTAACGCAAAGTGGATCGATTTTACCTAGGATTTTACTTTGTCAATATATGAAAATTTAGTGAAAATGGAAACTGCGTGTAAATTTATGTAGGATTACAATGAGATAAATCAAAGATACAGATACAGATAACACGTATAGGGTGTGAACTGAACACATTTTAGTTTTATATATGTTTTAAAATGTCTAACAGGTTTATTTTTGCGAGTACGTATAAATTATTTTTTGGTCGAATACCATAATTTTTTTTCGAGGACCATTGCATTTTTCTAAATTGTGTAGTATTTCGTCGTGGCGAATTATGATTGGTGGGTTCTTAAAGGCGTTGGCCGGCACATGTTGGCTTTCGTTTCCGCTTCATTCTCTTTCTTGTATTGCTAAAAATTTCAATGAAGACTGCAATGGCTTAATTTGCAATATACGAGTATATACGTAAGTATTGTTTCTAGCCATTTACTGGAATTTTGGTGTATTCATGAAATCGAGAACTTCTCCATCTTTGGAGGCTATACATTGAATTCATTTGGGGATGCTTCGTAAGTAACCGTCAATTACTTAATAGGCAGGTTCGACATTTTTTAATTTTTATTGAAATCGGGAGATTCTGTTATTAAAAAACGATCAAAAAAATTTGGGCACAAAATATTGATATTTACGTCCGCTGTAAGCATTTTAAAATCAAGGGTCAGCGCGAAGGGAAAAAACGTACCTGTGCGCGAGACTAGACCGCGTGACGTCAGTAGCCAACACACTTGCCGCTGCGTTGGCAGATTATACGAATTCACGTCAACTGGGACCGATTTGTTTATTGTATTTATTTCTGCATAGTGCCGGATTTAGCATGGGGCCATGTGAGCCCGGGCCCTTAGCGGCAATTTTTTAGGGGCGGCAAAAAACCAAATTTGGACAATAATTCTACAGTACTATTATCTGGAACAAATTTAAAACTCCTTTCCAGTTTCCCGTTCACCCGCAATTCACGTTTGAAATTTCCAGTAAGATCTTGTCGGGGGCTACCATATTCCCTTTGTCGGTACCCACTTCCGACGTCCCACTCAACCGCAATTCGCATTTTGGTAGTTTTCGCCAAAAACCCTCCGTAAAATAGTACTCAATTTTTGAGGCACTTCTTATAACTGGAGATGCGAGAAAGAGAGACCGCGAAACTTTTTGGGCGCCCGAAGTCTACACCCCTAGAAGACGCGCGCCTTGCAAAACTTTGCCAATTTCGCCCATACGAAAAAAAAAACAAAAATCCGTCACGCGCATTTACAAGATCTTTCCGACGGCACCAATGCGAAAACAATGGGACCAAAACTATAGAAGAAGAAAAAACTGAAAAATTACCACGTTATTAAACCCACGCTCGGCGATGGCGCAGAGATGTCGCCGACCCCATACCATGTAGCCGCGTCTCTAAAGTCTCTAAAGTTGCACAGTCCGGATAGATACACGTAGACTCCTCGTCTTTCTACAAGGGTTTTTCTACGGGCCCTGCTAGCCAGCTAGCCGGCCGGCCAAAGTGAGATTAAAAGCTACCTTTTTACGAATAAATATTCAAAAATTCGCTAAAAAGGAGTATATTTCTCGAAAAATTGTTTGTTTATTTTGTAATTCAACTACACAGATATTATACTTTGTTATAAAACATTATCAATGTAAAAATGTTTTATTACTAATAAAATCGTCCTGAGCAAAATAGTATTATACACTTTTTTGTAAGAAGTAAAAATTGCATATTTCTAAAAACAAATTTTGGTTAGGGTAAACAGTGCTGGGAGGCAAGTGTGTAGGTTACTGACGCCACGCGGTCTAGCTCGTGTACAGGTACGTTTTCATGTTTCCCGCCAACCCCTGATTTTAAAATTCTTACAGCGTACGTAAATATCAATCTTTTACTCCCAAATTTGTTGTATCGTTTTTTAATCGTTTTTAATAACAAAATCTCCGGATTTCAGTTAAAATCAAAAACGTAGAATTTGATTTATCACCCTCTCTCTGATTAGATTCGTAGAGAGTAGCTATATGGAAATTAACAATTTTGAAAAAAGAAAGGCATTTTGTAGGCGTTCGTTAATCAGTAAAAAAATTAAGGGGGGTGGAGGTCATTTCGTGACATTTTTTTATTCATTAAGTACTGAGATGTACATTAGCGAAGAAGTTTTGCACGATTCAGTTTTAAGGTACAGTGAGACTTAACCTCCATGATAAAAAAGTAGTGTATTTTCCTGAACGTGCGCAAGATACAGCAATTTCGGAGATCTCAATAAGCTTTCGCCTAGGTCGCAAGGGTGTATAAAACAGTAGACGAATGTATTACACTCATTTTTGATTGAAAATGTTAGTTGACCGCTATCGATTTCGGACGTCCTCGTCCATCATCAGGCGATACGTCAGACGAGGACGTCCGAAATCGATAGCGACAAACTAACATTTTCAATAAATATATATATTATATATTGTCAAATAAACCTTACATGTACCGTTAGGTGTTAAGGTTAATACATACATGTAATGAAACTAAATAAACTAAATTCTGTACATTTCCTTTCATATTAAACTAAATATCTATCCTAATGGTTGTATAATCCGTAGTTGGCATGTGCTCTGCTATGCTGTTTTCCTAATCGTCGCTTTCGTTATATATCATCTTGGCCCATTCTTTTTTATCTTTTGCTAGCGTTTTTCCTTCACTCCACGCCAGTCCCTTTTCTCGGAGGTTTTCTAGTATTTCATTGTCCCACGTCTTCCTTGGTCTTCCTCTTTTTCTTTTTTGCCATGGTCTAGCTTGCCATACATTCTTCGTTTTTCTTCCTTCGCCCATCCTCATTAGGTGCCCAAACCATTTTAGCTGTTGCCGTTTGATTGATTCTATTATCGGTTCTACTTCTAATTCTCTTCTTACTATGTCGTTCTTGCATCTGTCTAATCTCGTTATCCCCATTACTCCCCTCAGATATTTCATTTCGATCGCCTGAATTTTACTTGAAGCTTGATTTGTTACTACCCAACTTTCGCACCCATACACTATAGTTGGCTTAAAGATTGTTTTATAGACCCTAATTTTAGTTTTCCTCGATATTAGTTTATTTCTAATAAATGATCGGTTTAAGGAGTAATAGAGGTTTGTTGCTGCTGTCAGCCTGTCGCTCAATTCTGCATCGATTTTGCCATTTTTCTGAATTTTGACACCAAGATATTTAAATGTGTCCACTTGCTCGATGCTTTTTCCATATATTAGTATTGTCATGTTTATATTATCGTTTCCTATCGCCATCACTTTAGTCTTTTTAACATTTATTCTTAAATTTCTATCCTTCAAGGCTTTCGACCATATATCTAAATTGTTTTGTAAATCCCGCTCGTTTTTTGCGAATATCATCAGATCGTCTGCAAATGCACTTTCCGCTAGTTCTACTGTTACCAGATTTCTATATCCCACATTTAACTTCCTAGTTTTTCCTTTCACTTCTTTGATTATATCGTCCATGACCACGTTAAACAGCGCTGGACTAAGTACTCCTCCTTGTCGTAGGCCCTCTTTAGTAGTGAACTCCTCTGATTGGTAATTGCCAGTTCTTACGTAGTTTCTTGTATTTGTATACATGCTCCTTATACATTTTCCTAATTTGTTTCCAATTCCTCTTCTTTTTAGGCTGCTCCACACTAATCTTCTGGGTATACTGTCGAAAGCTTTTTCTAAGTCTATGAAGGCCACAAATATTGTTTCTCTGGTGTATTTTTCTATTAGTTGTTTTAACATAAATATGTGGTCTTGCACTCCTCTTCCTTTCCTAAACCCGCATTGGGATTCTTCCAATTGGGTTTCCGTTTTTTCCTCTAATCTTTTTCCTAGTATCCTTTCATACACCTTTGCTAAGATGCATGTCATCGTAATTCAATAAATAATTAGTGTAATACATTCGTCTACTATTAGCCACACGCTAATTAATATGGAGCTCAAAGGTGTATAAAACATTTGGTAAAATTTACTGCTGTGTGCAATGGGCCCGACCAAAATGATCCATATACAAAACACCTTAAACCTATCTGGGTCTCTTATTAAAATTCTCCCAGGGCACAACCGAATCCCGGCACAATGAAAAATTTCAACCAAGTCCAAAAGAATTAATTACATACATTTTGAAGACAACTGCACTACATATAATTCGAAATAAACAAACAAAATTAATTATAATTAAGACCTTTATCTGGATAGTCAAAGGGTTCGAATAAATTTTTCTAAACACCAAATAAATTAATCATAAAATTCTATAACAAGGTCCGTTTACACACCCTACAAAAGTGTTCGATTACAATTAAACAAATAATGAAATCTTGAAATTACTTACAGTTTTCTGTTGGAATACTAACAAGTTAAAAAGTAATCGTAAACGATTTACATAAAGCGCATTTCCACTTGCATTCATTTCCCATTTGTAAGATGCAACTTCTATAAAATCGTAAAAATCCGGCCACAAATATGAAAGATAGCGTTGCACATGGGCAATCCAATTTTGTCGTGCTACTTCAATGTCAGTTTATGAGAAGAATTTGATTTCAATGCTTTTCTAAATAAGAAAGTTGGAACTGCGCATGCGCAAACCTAAATTTTGAAACTAATGTTAGATTTTCCTTTGTTCCAAGCGCCTAAATATCAAATTTCACTTAAATGTTTCCATAGATAAAAAAGTTGGCACTGCGCATGCGCAAAATAAAATTTTGAAACTGGCGCTAGATTTTCCTTTATTCCAAGTGCCTATGTATCAAATTTCATTTAAATTCTTCCATAAATAAAACAGTTGGCACTGCGCATGCGCAAAACCAAATTTTGAAATTGGCGTTTGATTTTCCTTTATCCCAAGTGCCTATGTATCAAATTTCGTTTAAATTCTTCAATAAATAAAAAAGTTGGCACTGCGCATGCGCAAAACCAAATTTTGAAATTGGCGTTTGATTTTCCTTTATCCCAAGTGCCTATTTATCAAATTTCATTCAAATACTTTTATAAGTAAAAAAGTTTGCAATTCGGTTTATAAATGGTCGAGATGCGAAAAGGGCACTGTGAATTTTGAATCGATTCGATTCAACTTTTGGCATTACGTATTATATGGCTAAAGCTATGCCCATATTGAATTTCATGCAATTCAGTTCATAACTAACGGAGATGTAAAAGCGATCGAACATTTCTAAACAAAGTTATCGTTCACACGGACAGATAGATGGACAGACAGACAAAGGAACAGACGGAGAGACCAACCGGCAGGCGACAGATAGCAATGCAAAATTATAAACGATCTCTAGGATCGTTAATAAACGGCAAAAGTGTAAAATTATGGAACATGTAAAAAACGGTTTTTTGTTTTTTTTACAATAACTTTTTTTGTAAGCGGTACAGAAAAAATTCCTTCCTTGGTACAAGACTCGACACCATAACGAACCAAATAGCGAAAAAAGTACAACAATAGCTCTTAAGATAAAGAACTAGTAGCGTCGCAAAACGAGCGGACGGACGGACGGACAAAGTGGCCACAATAGCGCATTTTTTTTTATTTTTGTGGAAATGCGCTAAAAATATGGGCACAACAAACCACTAATTTTGAAAGAAAAACGCACTTAACAAAACGTATCGCACTACACTGGTTTTTTTAAACTTATCTTCTCTTCAGGTCACAGGAACGTCATTTTCTCAATTGAATTAGACTGGCTGGCCAAATACACGACAAAAGAAACGATGACTTTTTGAAATAGTAGACGACAACTTCAAAGAGAACTGCTAGACCAAATTTTTAAATACGTCTTCTCAAAGTCTTACTCGAAGTTGGCCGATTACCCGATCATTAGGTAATGAATTTTATTTGACGACCAACTACAACGCAGGACGCGCGCCTTCTAAGCTTTAAACGAACAGCAACTCGGTCTCGACATTTTAAATCTTAACGGGATGACAATTTTCTACGAAAAACACCCATTAAAATGCATTGTTATCGCTAATAAATTACCTCAACCTTTTACAAAGGTCAACAAAGTGCCATAAATTAAATCAAAACTGTCACTTAAAGCAAAACAAAATTGATAACAAAAATAAACGATAAATTGTCCTACATTTAGCAATTCAAGGAAAACAATCTTTTACAAGGAAACAATTTGGTTTCATATACCTAAATTCACTTTTTGTTCTGTTGCGGTTTCACGAATTTTTCCTAGGTAGCGTATGTTTTCCAAACCTGAAACCGAAAATTAATTCATTACTCAATTTATTTCAGGTGCTATGATCAAAAGTTGTGGAATAAATGTTATGGAATTTTCGGAACTCGATCAAGGCCACCGAGTTTATCAAGTTGAAAAATTTTGAGACAAAATTCGGATTTTTCTTCTAAGAGATGCCGGATGCATACGAGGAGAGAATATATCGTTTCAATTTTGATTTGTTTTGAGCTAGCTGGTGTTTTGTGGGTGGTGTAGTGACCGCATACCATTGCACTCAGCAATATGTAAATTCTATGTCAGAGGTTTAAATTAGGACCGTAGATAATCTCATCTGCAAGTTGCTCTAATCTAAATAAAAAGCGAAAGTTTTGCATAAATGTGCGTATATTGGGGAAGTCTTTCGAATGACCGTGCTTAATCGTCACATCACCACATATAATTCTTATTAAAAATTTTGAGATATCTACTCCTTATATAGCATTTACACGACATGTCAAACATACATTCTGCGCACGGACTTCAAATTTTATTTTAATGCCTAAAATTTCGGAACAGTGATACAAAAAACTTATGTTGGATACATCGGTGTATGAAATGTGAACTATAGATTGCTTATACGAAATCCTATCAAAGCGCAAATATTCGTAATTTTATACATCAAAAGAAATGAAATATTAAACTTGAAATGAATGGGTACGGGTCTGCGATCATATGTTTATCATCAGAGGTTACGCTTTAGGGGATAATTTTTGCGATTTGTTGAACACACCCTTTTGTAATTTGGCAATAATTGGTGGTATAGGTAATGCCAATTTCTATTTGGAGATTTAGTCGCTTTGATGATAAAGGTCAGTGTTTAGTGACAAAGAATAAAATTAAACCATTTGTAAAAATAAAAGCAAACTGAAAAAAATTATCAAAAGATCGGGGCAGCAAGCCGTTGTTAATAATAATAATAATATTTATTTGCCCAACAGATATACATCCACTTATTTGACAAACCCATATTACAAAACAAATAACATTTAACAAGCAATGGCAAAATTAAAAATAATCAAGCAATAAATAGACAAATAAAACAATCTTAATATTTTAAACTGAACAGAAATAGAACTATATAAAAAAGGAGCTGTATCAATATGTGTGCATTAAACTAAAAAATAATAATTATACAACCAATAACTAAAAAATACGATATATGAAGGAAAATGTATTAACATATCGGCATAAAGCTATTCCAAACACTGCTTATCAATTATCATTAACAAATAAGAATAGAATAGAGAAGAAAAAAAAACATATGCAGGTAAAGTAAGTAATCTAAAAAATATGTCGTAGACAAGAACTATTCATATGTATTATAGAATAGTTTTCAAAATTACCAAATATTATCCAGATCGTAACTTATATTAAGAAGTGAATGGAATAAGGACAGGGATAATTTTATGGTAAGGATAACAAGCCGAGATGGATAATAATAATTATTTAATATAATATTGTAAGGGAAATGCTCCAGACATGACGTCGCCTTTGGCGCTCTGGAATTTTCTACGCGCGCGATAGTGAGATTGTGTAGGACTATTCTAGAATGTACGCGGATGTTCGGGACTTACATTGCTTGCGTGTATAAATGGTTGCGGACCGAACATCGCGGCAGTCTACTACCGAACGAGTACGTAAACATCGAGCGTGGAAATATAAATTGCGAAGTGTGAGTGATATAAATAATCGATATAAATTGTACGGATTTTATAGTGTTTTAATTTTGTTTAATAAATATTGATATAAATCGAACCCGAATTATAAATAACGTTACATTGGTGTCAGGTGTGGGATTAATTAAATTAATTAAAAGTAAGATTAAATTAAGTGCTTGTGCTTGTGTATGCCTGTAACAAGATCTGCTGCCGCTAAAATGGAAGAAACGATGCTCAATTTGCTCCAGCAAATCCAAAATGGCCAACAGGTGTTGCAACAAGAAATGAAAAGCACCCAAGAAAATTCTAGAAATATTCAAGAGAAGTTGGAAGAAAATTCTAGAAATTTTGAAGAGAAGTTCGAGAAAATGGAAGAAAATTCTAGAAAGATTAACGAAGAAAATTCTAGAAATATTCAAGAGAAGTTCGAGAAGTTGGAAGAAAATTCTAGAAATTTTGAAGAGAAGTTCGAGAAAATGGAAGAAAATTCTAGAAAGATTAATGAAGAAAATTCTAGAAATATTCAAGAGAAGTTCGAGAAAATGGAAGAAAATTCTAGAAAGATTAATGAAGAAAATTCTAGAAATATTCAAGAGAAGTTCGAGAAAATGGAAGAAAATTCTAGAAAGATTAATGAAGAAAATTCTAGAAATATTCAAGAGAAGTTCGAGAAGATTGAGGAAAATTCTAGAAAAATGGACGAGAAGTTCGAAAAGATGGAGGAAAATTCTAGAAAGATTATCGAAGAAGTTGAAGAAAAAGTTGAAGATAGAATTACGGAAGTTTCCAAAACATTTAAAGCAACATTCGTTGAGATTGAGCACAAGTATGAAGAGCTGCGCGAGCAATTCTTGCGACTGACTACGGAAGAGCGTACTAGTAGTGCCCCAGATGAATTACTGATGGACCGTCTTCTTGAGGTGCCGCAGTCTACTCATTACAAGAAGGTCGACCTAGACACAAATACAAGAGTAGAAGGCGACGTTCAGCAAGCCCGAGTAAAGCCACCTACTTTTGATGGTAAGATTCCTTGGACCACGTACGTTCGACAGTTTGAAGCAGCGGCTGCGGCAAATAAATGGACTCTTCAAGACAAAACTACAGCCCTGATTCTTGCTCTGAGAGGAGATGCTCTGGATGTGTTGCGGACCATCCCCGAGGATCAACAGAACTTCCAACAAATAGTAGCGCGACTCGAAATGCGATATGGCGATAATGCAGAAACCTGGAGAAAGTTTGCAGGAACTTGAAGCGGACATCGCTAGATTGATTCGATTGGCATACCCTACGGCACCGGAGAGCTTTCTTGATCAACTGGCTGTACAAACATTTATCGATGCCGTTCGTGATGGAGATGCCCAGCAGGCTTTGAGACTGGCTAGCCACGACAAAATTGAGAAAGCTTTGGCCCATGCGTTAGAATTCGAAGCCGCCAAGAAAGCTAGTCATGGAAGTGCGCGAGTACGTATGGTGGAACCTCGCAGTGAGAGCCGGGTAAGAACCATCGAAGAGGAAGGTGGCCCTGAAAGTTTTGAAGAAAAGGTCAGTAAAGTAGTGGAAGAAAAGGCCAATAAAGCAATACAGTCACTGGCAAAGAAACGTGAACCACGATGTTGGAATTGCGGCGAGATTGGACACGTTCGCAGCAACTGCCAAAAACCATTACAGCAGTCGGAAAACTAAGAAAGGTCGACAGGAAGGGGCTATCGTCGACCTGCAGAAACAAAGCCCCGATCTTCACTGTAAACATTTCGTCGTCTGGAAAAGTTCTGAATTTGTACATCGACGGCCGAGTTAATGGAGAAGACAGATCCTTGCTAGTAGACACAGGTGCAACAAGAACTATTGCAAGACCAGAGTTATTGAAGAATCATTCTCGGATCTCATCTTCGACCGTGCAGTTAAAAACAGCAACTGATGAAAGAATAAAAACGCACGGAGAAATACAAATGTCTGTCACCATCGGAAAGACCACCATCAATCACCAGGTGCTAATTGCTGATATTTCTGATCAATTCATCTTGGGGATGGATCTTCTTAAGAAACTCGGAGCTGTGTTGGACGTGAAAAAGGGCGTGTTAAAGGTCGGCGATGAAGAACTCCCTTTCCATGAAGACAAAGAAGATGTCATCCGCCTGTTAACCACTCATGACGTCATTATACCCGGACTTAGTGAAAAAATTATAATGACCACTTTAGATGGATGTTGTCGCCAGGGAAGCCTACGGATAGTCGAAGCACTAAACGAAAAGGAATTTCTAGTGGCTAGGGCTCTGGTAAAAGTTCAAAATGGCGTTCCGATTCGAATTATGAATTTGAAAGATAGTCCTGTTAAGCTAAGCAAACGAACTGTAGTTGGACAGTGTGTGCCCATCTCGGCTATTCGCTCTGTGAGATCTGAAAATCTATCTAAAGGAAAGTATCCAAGAGAGCTGATAGATATGGTCATTAAAAACACCCCAGATTTGGACAATAGACAACGACAAAAGGTGAAAAATATGCTTGGGGAATTCCGGGATGTGTTCGCGGTAAACGACCAGGACAAGGGAAAGACAAGCATAGTCACCCATAAAATAAATACTGGAAATTCGCAACCGATTAGACAACAGCCAAGGCGACTCCCATTGGCTAAACGAGACGAAGCGGAGGAGATTATTAGAGACATGAGAAAACAAGGTGTCATCGAGCCATCGAATAGTCCTTGGTCATCACCGGTAGTGCTTGTAAAGAAGAAGGATGGCTCCACAAGATTTTGCGTTGACTACCGTCTGTTAAATTCGGTCACCAAGAAAGATAGCTATCCACTGCCAAGAATAGACGACACCTTGGACACTCTATCTGGAGCCCAATGGTTTTCCACACTCGATCTAAAGAGTGGTTATTGGCAAGTGGGGATGGAATCGACAGACCGAGAGAAGACCGCGTTTTCTATAGGCTCTGGACTTTGGCAATTCACAGTAATGCCTTTCGGATTGTGTAATGCCCCCGCGACGTTTGAGAGACTTATGGAAGCAGTTCTAAGGGGACTAACGTGGCAGACATGTCTGGTATATTTGGATGATGTAATTGTCGTAGGAAAAACTTTTGAAGAACACCTAAAGAACCTGAGAGAGGTGTTTGGACGATTACGAGAGGCCAATTTAAAACTAAGTCCCAAGAAATGCTTTATGTTCCAAAAAGAAGTTAAATATTTGGGGCACATCGTATCTCGTGATGGTGTTACAGCTGACCCAGAGAAGATTATAGCGATTCAAGAGTGGCCGATTCCTGAGAACAAGCACGAGATTCGAAGTTTCCTCGGTTTGTGCACCTATTATAGACGATTCGTGAAAGGATTTGCCAACATTGCCAAACCATTAATAAAGTTGACAGAAGAAGGCAATGAGTACGAATGGAGTGAAGACTGTCAAAGAGCTTTCGAACATCTCCGGCAAGCTCTTACTAGCGCACCTATCCTTGGCTACCCCAGAAATGAAGGAAAGTTTGTGCTAGATACCGATGCCAGTAACACCGCCATTGGAGCTGTTCTCTTTCAATTGCAAGACGGACAGGAAAGAGTACTGTCGAAACCCGAGAGGAATTATTGTGTGACTAGGCGAGAGCTCCTGGGTGTGGTAAAGGCATGCGAACATTTCCATAAGTACCTTTACGGCCGCAAGTTCTTGATAAGGACAGATCATGCAGCGCTAAAGTGGCTCTTGCAGTTCCGAAACCCAGAAGGACAGGTGGCAAGATGGTTAGAACGTCTTCAGGAATATGACTACGACATTGAACACAGGGCTGGAAAAGTCCACAATAATGCAGACGCTTTGTCAAGAAGACCGTGCAAAGACAACTGCACACATTGTTCTAAAATAGAAGACAAGATTGGCCATCTGCGACGAACAACTGTAGAGAGTGAGGAATGGAAGCCAAGCGAAATCAAAACGGCCCAAGAAAACGACCCAAGTATAACACAGCTACTGCCACCCGTATACAAAGAGTGCAGAATTCTTGTTTGAGATTTATTTATGGCATTGGGCGCAGAGATCACATTTCACATAAGATGATCCGAGATGGGATGGCTTAATATGTCTCAGCAGCGTAGAATGTTGCATTCTCTAGTCTTGTACCAAGGAAGGAATTTTTTCTGTACCGCTTACAAAAAAAGTTATTGTAAAAAAAACAAAAAACCGTTTTTTACATGTTCCATAATTTTACACTTTTGCCGTTATTAACGATCCTAGAGATCGTTTATAATTTTGCATTGCTATCTGTCGTCTGCCTGTTGGTCTGTCCGTCTGTTACTTTGTCTGTCTGTCCATCTATCTGTCCATGTGAACGATAACTTTGTTTAGAAATGTTCGATCGCTTTTACATTTCCGTTAGTTATGAACTGAATTGCATGAAATTCAATATGGGCATAGCCTTAGCCATATAATACGCAATGCCAAAAGTTGAGTCGAATCGATTCAAAATTCACAGTGCCCTTTTTCGCATCTCGACCATTTATAAACCGAATTGCAAACTTTTTTACTTATAAAAGTATTTGAATGAAATTTGATACATAGGCACTTGGGATAAAGGAAAATCAAACGCCAATTTCAAAATTTGGTTTTGCGCATGCGCAGTGCCAACTTTTTTATTTATGGAAGAATTTAAACGAAATTTGATACATAGGCACTTGGGATAAAGGAAAATCAAACGCCAATTTCAAAATTTGGTTTTGCGCATGCGCAGTGCCAACTTTTTTATTTATGGAAGAATTTAAACGAAATTTGATACATAGGCACTTGGGATAAAGGAAAATCAAACGCCAATTTCAAAATTTGGTTTTGCGCATGCGCAGTGCCAACTTTTTTATTTATGGAAGAATTTAAACGAAATTTGATACATAGGCACTTGGGATAAAGAAAATCAAACGCCAATTTCAAAATTTGGTTTTGCGCATGCGCAGTGCCAACTTTTTTATTTATGGAAGAATTTAAATGAAATGTGATACATAGGCACTTGGAATAAAGGAAAATCTAGCGCCAGTTTCAAAATTT
>NW_022170403.1:37561351-37561820 GCF_008802855.1 Photinus pyralis | reverse complement strand
GTATGACAAAACATTCTCTTGAAATGAGGAAAGTGTAATTTCATCGAGAGAGTTAATTAAATTTTGTAATTTTTCAGCTTCAGATTCTTCGATGTGATCTTTGGTGAAACATTTTACTACATTTATCTCTTTAAGTTGAAAAACTGGTGTACATGTTATATCATCATTAATGCAATTGTCTTCCAAATCTCCATCAGATTTCTTGTTGCTTCGTAAGAGATTAATGAAATCTTTCATATTTTTAATGCTACTCTCCCGTCTTCTTAGCCTCTGTTGCAAAATTTTTATTTTGCGAGACATTCGCTGTTCTACTAGGGATCTCTTTAATTTTCTGGGAGATGTTTGCGTATTTTTGTCATTTGTACTAAGGAATTCGTCAACGTCCATAGTGCAGTCACTACTGCAATCCTTATTTACCTAAAAGCGAAAACTTAATGATCTACAGTCTTAATGTTTCAATTATTACTTT